>NW_007726421.1:705512-726182 GCF_000696425.1 Galeopterus variegatus | reverse complement strand
GAGCACGAGGGGAGCCTGGGAAAACGGGAGGGGGAGAGCCGGAGAAGACGCAGGAGTGAGGGTGGGGGGCGGCGGGGGGGGCGCTGCGGCTGCCGAGCCCCGAGTGGGGGGCCCGGGGAGGAGGGGGCGCGGGAGCTGGGCTGCCTCCGAGCGCGCAGGTGAGACCGGCCCCTCGGGAGGGGGATTTCGAGTCAAGGATTTTCCTGCCTCGAAACCCAAAAGCTGGATTTCGGCTTCAGGGTGATAGGCCGTGGTGAGAAGGGGGACCCTGGGCCAGCCTTCCACCCTGGAATCCCCAGATTTGCTGCCGTGAGGCACCTCGAAGGAACAGAAGGACGCCCAAGGACAGTGACTGGGGGGTTATGGTCACTCCAGAAGGAAAGCGGGGATCCCCGGGAAACGTCTCACGCCCGACGCTGTGGGATTAGCGGCTGATCAGTTGGGGAGAGAATGTAACTATCACAGTTCCTCCTTCCCCCGCCCACCCGAGAGGGGATTCACACCCAGTGACGGGAAAAGATGTTCCGAAGTCTACGTGTGATTTTAAAGGACGTTAGGCACCTACAGAGGGTTCGCAAGGCCAAACCCCAAGTGTGTAAATATTGGCAGAAATGTTCGTTTCACACACAGCTTCCACGCCCGTGGAACCACCCCATAAAATCTTAACCTTGACCACAAGGATAATCGGGAGAAAACCAGGATGGTGGCAGCTCAGCTGTACAGGACAATGGGCACTGCATGGTAGAACAGGTCAGCAGCCCGGGTTAAGCTGGAGAGCCTCGCGCAGTTCTCCTGCGGTATCAGTGTCACCACAGCAAACGCCCCCCAAAGTTTTTTTTTTTTTTTCTTTTTTAAGCTGACCTGTCAACAAGCAGTTGTCCCTGCTTGCCCACCTGGCATTAAGGACCTACAAAGATGACGTTTGCCACTCTACTTAATGCTATCATATCTTTCCTCTCCGTTCCTGGCCCGTTTGGGGTTTCCGCCCGCTTTCTACGCCCGGGACCCTCCTCTGCCTGCAGCTCCCGGGCACTGCAGGATGCTGGGGGGACACGCAGCAGTGGAGGCGCTGGGGGCCGCCCGGGAGCGCGCCTCGGCCTAATGCGGGGTGAGGGGCGGGGCGAGCTTCCCGGAGGAGTTTGCTGATTGGCGGGGCTGCCTGTCTTTCAAGACTTGCACTGCAGGAGGGAATGGGGGGAGAGAGGGTGAGGGGACCAAGGTAGGTTGCAAAGCGTAGTTTTAAAAAGAGAGAGAGAGAGAGAGAGAAGAAGAAAAAGAACCGTAGGCGCCATTCAGCTGTGTACGATACGGGAATGAGGGGATCGGGCATCTGCAGAGGGGCTGCTCCCCACCGAAGCCCGAGAGCCTGTCATCTCTCCTGTCACCTGCTTGTTCCCTGCCATGATGCAGCCTCATCCAAACCCGGTTAATCTATAATTTGAGTACACATGGTGAGAGCCCTCCCTCCTTTTCCTCTGACAGCCTGGTGATGTGGGCACACGTGCCCACTACAGCAAGGCTATAAATAGCAGATATGTGGAAATGGTAACGAAGCGGCAATAACAGTGACCGAAATATTCTGGGGCATAGGGTGCTTTATGGGGGACAGGGCAGGGGGATGCGGAATAGAGAAGCCTGAAGTTAGTGGGAAAGTGGAACTGTTGGGGGAGACGGGCGAAGGGAACCCTGGGCAAGAAAAAAGAAAGATAATAAAAGGATTGTTTCCTAGTAACAGTGTGATCTAGATAAGGCCATAGGGCTTTTTACAGGTTTGATGTTGATCGTGGGGGTGGGGTTGGGGGAGTATTTCACGTTTTGTAGGAAAACAACTCAAATCCAGACTTTCACTTTTCAAATGATCCCTTCCTTTTCTAATCCCTGTCCCCCCCCAAAAAGCTAAATAAAGGGGATGTAACCCCTCTGGGAAACAAAATACTTTTTTCTGGAAGGAGGGGAGGGCTGGAAGATCAATTTGGTTTGCAAATATTTTACAATAATTTTCACAAAAAGAATTTTGATCATATAAAACTGATTATTATTAAAGAGCTTTTTCAAAAATACATCTTCGTTGGTTAAGTATTTCTACATTAAAAACAGAACTTCAGTGGCTAAAACATTCGATAGAAGTCATGAAATAGGCCAGATTGCTGTGACAAATTCTTTTCAGACCAGTGGGTTTCATGTGGAAGATAACCACTGATCATAAGATGTTATCGCCATTTTTTCCTGCTTGCTGATGTTTTACTATCAGTATTAAAGGTGGTTAATATTTATTGCAATTATTACTATAGTAAATTCAATTATTCTCTACATTTTTTTTAATGGGTCGAGATAACTCTGGAAATGCAAATTCACGTTTGGTTCATATAATATACAGAATAGAAAGAGATGCTTTTGTGGAATCTAACTGAAGTAATGTTAAGCAGGCACGAGAATTATCCTGTCACCTTACGCTAAATTAGTCTTGTGTTGTATTGTAATGAAATACAGTGTATGAGAAATTCACCCCTAACTGAAAATTCACGGGAACGAAAAACAACCCATTACCAAAATATGTTGCTCAAGGCTGCCATCTATAGGACAGCTAAAGACAATTTGTGTAATATGCTCAAGTGCATTTTAAAAGAAGGCTGAAATAATGATTCATTTAAAAACACTGTGACAGCTATGTTGATACTATGAATACAGTTATGATTCAAGGATTTAAACTTTCCATGCTATGGGTGCATTTTTGAGTAATATGTCTACAATTAGCTTTAAAATGGAAATATTGGCCTATGCATGAGTCTCTCAGAAAAATACAGTGTTTATAAATTATTACATAAATTCTTAAAATGCTTGAGTTGAGTGAAGGTACAACTAATCATTTGAAAACTATAAGGCATTTTTTACATCAAAACAAATGTTTTCCTTAAGATGAATGGGTCACAACTGGAGGAACTGTTTAGATACTGGCATCTCCGAATTAATTTGGACAATTTAGAATAATGCTTGAAGGAAAATCGAAACATGAGAATTTTCTCGTTTTAAAGTCCATTTTTATTTTAAGATAGCTCAATAGTAACAAATATTTGAATTCTCCTCTGAAAGGCAATATGAAATATATAAAAAGACAGTTTCTTACAGCTTTATGGGGTAATATGAGAGATACGAAATAAAGATAATTGATGACTAAAGTCCTGTGTGCGTGTGTGTGTTAAATGTCAAATAAGTGGTATTAGAGCAGATGGAGATCATGGTGGATGAAATAACTAAAGAAATCTTTATAGAGAAGAACCTTAAGCTTGAACTTGAACGGTGGCTATAACCCATATAAGTGATTGGCAGATTTTTTCCCATTCACTTTTTTTGGAATACCTACCTGTGTGTCAGGCACTAGGCTAGGCACTAAGGATTTAGGTATCTAAGACATGATCCTGCCCCAGGAAGCTTATGGTACAAATGGGGGACAAGTGAACATAACTACAGACCACTATGATCTCTTTTGTAAAAAAGTAGACAGGGCAAATGAGATCACAACAACCAATGGCCTTCTGAGTTAAAAGTCATTAGTCACAGACAGCATACTTTAGGAGTCTGGAAGGTGACTCTCCCCGTAATAACTTTGTTTTCTCTGTAATTAAAATCTTTCATCCTTTTGGATTAAAAAAATATGAAATAGTAGAATTAGAAGTGAGCTGGAAAGTCACACTTGTCTTGAGAATCTGCTAGATCAGGGCTCTCTAACCTAAGGATCTTCTTAAAATGCAGGTTCTGACTCAGAAGGTCTAGGGCAGGCTAAGGTGCAGCATTTTTAACACACTGTAGGGGATGTTGACTCTGCTGGGTGGGTACACCCTTTCAGTAGCACAGTTCGATAACTGAAGATTAATTAAAAGGCGTAACACGCTGCTGTAAAATGCAAGTAGATACTTACGTTTTAGCATCATTGCATTTGTGGCTTCTCTTTTCAGTCACAGGTTTCAGATCTTTTTGACAAGTGTGGAGAGTTAGTATTTTCCAAGGTGTGATTAAAATTGCAGATTTCTGACCTCATTCAAGTCCTACTGAACCAAAATCTCTTAGGGAAGGATGGAACCCCAACAGCTACATTTTAAGCAGCATTAACTAAAGATTCTTATTTACACTAAAATTTAAGAGTCATTGGACGTTTTTTAATTAGATAATTTGGGAATGGTCAAAGGTACCACCTTAACCAATAAATGACGGTCTTCACCTGTGGGCTGTTTACTACAGCTGGGTGGAGCAGGCAATGACCCAAGCCTGGGTGAGTTTCAGGGCCTATGAGGAAAATCAATTACTGGCAATCAGCTAGTGAGAATCCAGTTCTGCTCTCCTCTTGATTTCATCCTTCATCTATCCTAGAGAGCTTAGGGAAAATAAATACACTGAGAACTAACACAGGATTTCAGAAAGACAATAATATCCTCGACAGACAATTTCAAAACATTTCCTGTTTGGGGTATAAATAAAGTATGAAATAAACAGATGGATCAGGTTGCAGGAAAGGGAAAAAGTGAAAACTCCATGCCATTATTTAATTTTTCCATTTCAGAAATTCTACCAGGGCCGACCCCGTGGCGCACTCGGGAGAGTGTGGCGCTGGGAGCGCAGGAGCGCTCCCGCCGCGGGTTCGGATCCTATATGGGGGTGGCCGGTGCGCTCACTGGCTGAGAGCGGTGCGGCCGGTCACAAAAAAGACAAAAAAAAAAAGAAATTCTACTAATTGGTGACTTGGGGGGGGGGGGGGTAAGTCCATAACTGACATTTGTCTAAAAGTCTTGCTTTTTCTTTTTTGTTTTAATTTTCTTGATTTCCTTAATTATTATATTCTCATTTTCTTTTACATTCTTCTTTGATAAAAATTGGGAGTTTGCCAGTCAATTTGTTATCTTATCTTACTTACTTAACTCTTTTGGTCATTTAATCCAGAGATAGAACTCCCAGCTGTTTCTTATAGTTAAAGAACCAAGTGTTTTATCTAGATAAGCACATGCCAAGAAGGATTTGCAGACTTTATACCACCTCTTGTTGATTTTGCCTTATTCTTCATCTTAAAGTTGTCTTTTTGATGCAGTCCACTCGGCCTAAAATATAATAAGAAAATCTTCAAAATAATTCTTCAACTTTATTTTTTAACACAATGTGTTTATTTTTAATGAAAATTTGGGTAATGATGAATGTCCCATACCCTTTATTCAGTAGTCAGGGTCTGGAGATAAAACTACTTGGTTTTACTAACAAAGAACCACTGGGTCAACCACAGCCCCTCATTTTTCTTATTACTCTCATCAATTGCAAGGTTAGCAATCATCCCTTTTTTTTTTCTGTCCTCCCCCCCCCCCCCCCCCCGCCCTTTTCTCCTTTTTAAAAAGTAGTTCCTCAAGCTGGGCCTCATCATCTAAGCTTCTTCATTTAAAAACAAAAACTGATTAGAAGCTTAGGAATATTAGCTTTGTGAGGATTACAAAGAGTTAATTTGAACTCAAGAAATTTGTAATTACATCACTACCTGTGGTGTCTGCTGTGGGCAGAGGGTTATTCACCTGGGGACTTGTTAAAATCAAAGTTTCCTGGGCCAGCTTGTGGCTCACTCGGGAGAGTGCGGTGCCTGATAACACCAAGGCCACGGGTTCGGATCCTATATAGGGATGGCCGGTTTGCTCACTGGGTGAGCGTGGTGCTGACAACACCAAGTCAAGGGTTAAGATCCCCTTACTGGTCATCTTTAAAAAAAAAAAAAAAAAATCAAAGTTTCCTTCATCCCACTCCTGACCCTATAAATCAGATCCTCTGTAGGTCAATGTGCATTTCCCCCTTTCCTACCCCACTCCCATAGAGCCTTATGCATGCTGATTTGAAAACCACTGATTGGCCTATTTCTGAAACCATATGTTAAAAATGAGGATATTACGAGCTGGCAGTTTAGCTCAGTTGGTTAGAGCACAGCCCTGTAACACCAAGGTTCGTGGGTTTGAATCCCTATACCAGCCAGCCACAAAAAAACAACAACAAAAGTTGGTAGTGAAAATTAGGATATTATGAAATATATGCAGGATTGACCTCCGAATATTGTTACAAGTCTGGTTAATAGGTTTATTCTGAAATATTCTATTGCAGTGAGGTTAAAACTTTAGATTGTGAGTCTCAGTAAAAATACATTTACAAATACATTGTGCATCAAACCCTACCCACATACGCACATACGCAGAGACACACTTATACACTCACAACTGAACACAACTTACCCTTACTGCCTGCGATACAATCAGCTCTTTCTATCCTTTCTTTCTCTCCCCCTCTCTTGATCTCACACTCTTTTTCTTTTAATACTTGCTAAGACCCACTAAAATTAATTTTCCAGCACACTAAGGTGTCACAACCCACATTTTGAAAAGCGCTTCACTATATATTTAAGTCAAAAGCAAAACAATGATTGTCTCTAGATTCTATTGTCATCCATAGAGTCTCCCAAGGGGGAAATCCACAATCCTTCTAATGGATTCTAGTTAGCTTAAATAATACTTTTGGTACCAACAATAATTATTTTCTACTGCTTTTTTCCTAAGCTGTAACTAGTCTGTACCTCCTAAGCAATGAAATCTGATGCACTTTAGGATTTTCCATTCATCTTTACAATGGAAATCTGAAGACAGGTGAAAGGCAAACGAAGAACATTGAATGTAATTAGGTTACTATTTAAAAAAAAAATAGACATTTACTATCACTTCCCAATATTATTCTTTTGTAATATTGAGCTACTGTCATTTACTATGTAAAGAATTTGGGGGGGGGAGTGAGGTAGATATTATAAAAGTATTTTAAAATATATCCATGTAAATTTATACTTTGTTTTTGTATCAGTTTTGGATTGAGGTCAAAGGGAAAAAAAGACTGTCCTTTTTTTCAAAGAAGACACATTTTAGAACAAGCATTACTTTTTAATAATTTAAATTATTAGTTTTATTAATAACATTAGTTTCATTAAAACTAGCTAAAATGTTGTTGTTTTGTATTTCTTAATTTAACAAACATAAATTTCCCCAATTCCCAGGAAATTAAATTGTTAAGGAATAGTTCCCTTTTATTCATTTAACAAATATTTATTGAGCATTTACCACTGTTTCCAATGCCTGAGATACTTATAGCAGAAAGCAGATACCTACCCTCATGGACCTTACAGTCTAGTAAGGGAAGACAAACAATAAAACTAAACATTTTAAATGATTAGAATATGTAGTATGTTAGAAGATGATAAGTTCTATAGAAGAAAAACCAAATCAAAATAATGAGGACTGGTAAGAGAGGATTCATGGGTGGTTTGGATGTGACCTGAAAGAAAACAATGAAGGACAACTCCAAGGTTTTTTATCTGTGCAACTGGAAGGGTAAAGTTTCCATCAACTGAGACTGTGCATCAATTTTCTATTGGTGGGTTAACAAACTACTCCAAAGTGTCATAAAAGAATCATTTCATCGTGCTCTAGGATAGGATTCTGTGGGCCAGGAATTCAGACATGGTAGTGTGGGGATGGCTTGCCTCCCCTCCATGATGTGTAGGGCTCCAGCTGGGATGGCTCAAATGGCTAGGGGTGATTTCAATGGCTGGAGCCTTGAATAATTTGGAAGTTTCCTTACTCATGTGTCTGGCACCTGGGCTAGGGTGACTGAAGACTAGATCAACCAGAGTACTTACATGTTTCTTGGGTTTCTCACAGCATAAAGACTGGATTCCAATGGACAGTATCGGCAGAGGGAACTTCCCAAGTCCAAACATGCCAAGAAGGAGTTTCCAGAGAGTGGGTGTTCCAAGAGAACCAGGCAGAAGTTGTGCAGCCTTTTATAACCTCACCTCAGAAGTCATAGAGCTTCATTTCTACTGTACATACTCTACTGGTCAAAGTAGTCACAAGCCCAGTCAGATTAAAGGGAGGGGAACCTAGACTGCAGTTCTTGATGCAAAGTGTATCAAAGAATTTTGTAGCCTTAAACAAACAAACAAAAACTAGCACAGAGTAGAAGACCATATGAATAGGAATGGGGAGATGGAGGAAGATTAGGAGTTTGGTTCTAGACATGTTGAGTTTCAGATGCCTATTGAACCTGAGTGAAAATATCACGCAGGCATTTGTAGATATGAGGCTGGCATTGAAAAGATGAGTCTGGGTTAAAGATATAAATGTGAAGATTGTCAGCATATGTGTGGGATTTAATATCCATGACACTGGATAAAACCATCAAGGGAGAGAAAGTAGATAGAGAAAAGAATAGGAAAAAGATACCAGCAAAGGAGACTGAAAGAGCAGCCAGTAAAGTTGCTCTTTTTTAGGTGAAGGGAAGATACCACATCAGGGAGAAGAGCGTGAATGACTGAGTCAGCTGCTGCTGGTGGTCTATTCAGAGAAAGACTTGGAATTGGCATATGCTTTAGCATCACTTTGTGTGTGTTATTTGTAAAACAGATTAACATGGATCTAAGATGCAGAAAAAATGTTTAGAATATGATTTAATTCTTCAGTGAAATCTTAAATGTTCCATATGCTTCTCAGATGTGTACAGCAAACCTGTAGTGTTTATTTGGAAATTATAGCAACATATTTTATATTTCCTAAATAACTTTAACTTAAAAAATTGCCATGAGGATAAAGATACTGAAGTATGTTAGGTGTTATAAGTAGTTAATTCCCACTGTGCACTTTAGCCTTCTTGCCTCTAAGATTAGACTTCTAGATATTTCTTAAAATTTTGAGAGAAAAAGAGGAGAGAGATGTTCAAAGAAAAAATTATAAAGGTAACATGTTCTAATTTTTTACCAAATCTTTTTTATATGTTTAGATAAAAGTATGTTTCTAGAAATTTACTTCTAGATTTACTAGACTTTACTAAATTTAAAATTTTCCCAAATAACTATCAAAAATAACTTTCTCCTTTATTTTGAATTACTTTTAAAGATTGATGTAATTTAGTACATTCAAATGAAAAATATCAGTACCAACACTTAATTTTAAGTTGGAAAATAAATGAAATCTTATGTAAAACAAAGCAATACCCAAGAGTATAATACTGTAAAATAAAAATTACTCTATCATTAATGGAGCACACGTTTTACCAAAGTGTTAAAACCATAACTCTTGCAATCTTTCTAGATCTACAAAATATGCATAAACACATCCCTGTGGATTGTGAAACTTAACAGTATTTGAATTTTGTAATTTTCCATCATGATATAAAAGCAAAAATAAAGAAAATCCATGTACAAATTGTTCTATGTCAATTAAAAATGTCGGGTGACACATCTCACCTCTGCACCGTGGTGATCTCACTCCCCCAGGTGACTTTGCTTGCGCATGTGGACAGATCAGCAACGATTCCCCCAAAATTGCTTGCTCTCCGTTCAGTTTGTCTAAGGTTGGTTGTACGAGTAGTTTCTTTGTTGGTAACAGAGTATTTAAAAATTGTCAAAACAGAAACCATTTCTTTTTTCCATCAACAGACTTTTCCTGTTCTCTATTCTCCATTTCCCCTCCTATCACATTTCCACTGACTTTAGAACAGAGTACAATGGGCTGGTTCAGGACCACGGACAGCGTGAGGAAGGGGCGCTTCCTGAATATTTTAGCCATGTAGATAGGGGAAAAAAAGATGATCCTGGAATTATTTCTAGACAACTTTCATGTAAAGGATATTATTGTAAAAAATAACAGTGGGATTCTGACTCCCTGAAATGATTTTTTTGGACATTGAGCCAGTGCTTTCTAAACTTCTCCGCTGAATTCCATCTAATTGACAGGTGAGAGGACACTGAAAGAAGCCATAAATTTCCACTGCAAAATGTCTTTTGAAGTTTCATGTTTATAATTTGCTGTCATTGATGTAAAGCTTCACATTTTTTATAAATTTATTTATTTATTATTATTAGTTTTACATTCTAAGATGTTATGGAGCAGTTGGTGGGTAGGGGAAGAGGGGAAGTTGGGGGGACTAGGGTGGGAGGAGGAGGAAGGAGATGGAGGTGCCGTGGCTGAGGCCCTGCACCCCCATCTCCCTGGCTCAGGAGCCTGGGGAGCTCCCCGCCGCGGCTTGGTGGTCTTTGCTGGGCTGGATGCTGACGTCGGAGGCGGGGAGTGGAAGTTTCATATGTTTTGAGAGTAATGGGGCATATTAGCCTACCCATTTCAGGGAGTCAGAATTTCACTGTTACTCTTTATAGGAGAGAAGTTACACAGCGACAGCAGAGGTTTGGATGGATAATTAGAGAAAGTGTGTGCAGCCTACAGTCCCGAGGTGTCTTGAACTGCCCTGGGACATGCAGTTCAAATTCCAATTCAATGAATCACCCAGAATCTTTTCAATAATTATCTCCTCCCCTCTATTTATTTTCTTGAAGCTAGTTTCATTTTAGTTTTCTTACTTGCAACTTAGTGTGTCCTCCTAATACAGATAGGTAGGATTTAGATAGACATGAAAGGAAGGGGGAATTCTTGGCTAGGAGTACAGCAAGATTACAGACAAGGAGGCAGGAACATTGCATGGGGTCTTCTGGGATAGTGAGGAAACTGGCTTAAGAAAATTGAGTGGTTTGTAAGAAATTTATATAAATAACTTCTCTATACTACAATGGGGTAGGAGTATAAATTCAGCCTCTTCAGAGGGCAGTTGAACAAGAGCTATAAAAATTTCAAATGCATATACCATTTGACTCAGCAATTCCACTTCTAGAAATGAATTCTATAGTAATAATCATACGAGGATATTCATTGAAATGTTATCTTGTCATCGAAAATGACTAAACACAACATATATGTCCATCAATAGAGAACGTGCTAGATAAGTTATGCTACACAGTGAAATACCACATAGCCATAAAAGATAATTCAGTAGATCTATATGTACCAATATGGAAAAATCCCCACAGGAAAAGCAAAGCAAAATGCAGAACTGTATCATAAATGCTCTCATTTATTTATTATTTTTTTAAAAGCACAAGTATGCTTTATATACATAAAAAAAAATTCTTGAAGGACAAACAAGAAATCTTAGTAATGGTTTTCTCTGGGAGGGGTCCCCCTTTTTTCGTGTTCTCTTATATTGCCTTTTTGTTTTTGCTTTTTAACCACATTTGTGTACTAGCACTTGAGTTAAACCACTATAACAAAATTGGTTAAAGTATAGAATCATGTTTTTAAATCACTGTAACTAAATATAATTAAAGTGTAGAATAATGAAAACCTTAAAGACATATGCACAGCTCTCACTTGCTTGGGAATTTCTATATAGATGCTGTTTTAAGCCCTCTACACATATTATCTCATTTAATCCTCACATTTATGGGGAATTGCTATCCTTGAATTGCAAATGAGGTTGCTGCAGATAAGGCTGCAAAAGCTCAAAGAGTAACGATGCCATGATTTCAAACTCTGACTCAGAAACTTTTGTGTTTAACCATTCTTCCATTTGCATCTCTGATCTGAACTGACTTTGCTGTCATACCCCAAAGAGGAATTTCTGTGGATAAAAACTAAATTTCCATGCAGACAGTCTATCAGTGACAGCCACTAAAGGATTCTCTTCATAATGGTTAAAGAAAACAAGACACTAAATAAATTTTTCCTTCTGTACCAGGTGCTTAGATTTGGTATAGCAGTTTTCTTAAGTTGACTGTTAATGTAAACACCACCTCATAAGCTTCATTAGAGTGCAATTTATAACAACAGTTTTCCTCTCCAGCAGTGGGAGCCAGAGAATAAGGACAGTGACACAGTTGGACTTTCACATTAAATTACTCTTGTAGTTTTGGAGGGTGGATTTAGATTTAGAAGAAAGAAGATTGGAAGCAAAGAGGCTATTCACATGCAAATTTATTGGGCATCTTCCCAGTCTTCCCTTTTTCCATCTTTTGCCATGAATACCCTGATATCCTTATAGTGAGTCAATTCATAGAACAGCGATTAGTTCTGACCTTAAATCTGGACTGCCTTTATTCAATCAGCTCTGCCACTTACCCTCATTGTAAATGTAGACAATTTACTTAACCTCCTTCATCATGTCTTGAATGTCAATAACATAGGAATAATAATAGTAACTGATTGAATTATTGTGAGGTTTTTAAACAGATAATACTTGTATTATCAGTATTTAGTAAATATTAGCTATCATCATCATTATCGTTGTCCTCAATTATGTATTTTGAATGGGATTATTCTCACCATTCCTCATCTGCCCCACCCCTTAATCCACCACTCCACTGCATAGTAGGGCCTAGCAGACAGTGGTGAGGGCCAAAAAAGCTTTACAGAAATTTTATCTGAAGGGGCAAGAGTTTGCCAGTTGACTCTTCCTTGAGCCTACTTTATTTTTCTTAAACATTGCCTTATCAGCAGATAGGCTTTATATTTGTTCTCTGAGAGTATAGAATTTGTCCGATCTGTTCTCTGCTGTCTTTGAGTGATAAACATATGTTAAACAAAGGGGGCTAAAGAAAGAATTCCAGGGATGGGACTGTATAACTGATGGTAGAAAAATCATGAAGAAAAGCAGGCATTGCATGTGGACTGGAGTAAAGGGAACATGAGGTTGTGTCTATAAGAGAGGTTATGCATTTAAAACATTCTGCACCAGGTAACCATGGGAGTAAGAAGCATTTGAAAAGCATTTCATTTGAGAAGCATTCAGAACAACTCTTACAATAGCAAATACTCAGTACAGTTGTCCCTTGATATCCACAGGGGATGGTTCCAGGGCCCCCAGAATACCAAAACCCAAGGATGTTCAGGTCCCTTATATAAAATGTGCATGTAACCTATGCACATCCTCCCATATACTTTAAATAATCTCTAGATTACTTATAATGCCTAATACATTGTAAATTCTATGTAAACAGTCATTATACTGTATTTTTTATTTGTGTCACTTTTTTATTGTCGTATTGTTATTTTTTATTTATTAATATTTCCGATAAAACGTAGATTGAATCAGTGGATGCAAAACCCTGGGATACAGAGGGCTGACTGTACTCAATTGTAGAACTGAATGCTATTTAGTAACCTTGTGGGCCCACAGAGATGGCTCTGAATACAGATCAAAAAGTTTGGACTTGTTTTGTCAGTAATGAGGAGCCTTTGGCATGATCAACAGGGGAAGTAACATAAGCAGATGTGAAAAATAGGATAAAATGGAAACCTGGGGCAAGGGTAAGGTAGTCAGTAGTCTATTTCCATAAACCAAATGAGATCATGAGGGTCTCAGTTAGGCTTATGGTAGTGGAAATAATGAGAAAGGAACAGTGGCAGAAAAAAATTCTATGGAGATGATGGGCTATAAAGACAGATTGGATGTTTGGGACAGTGGTAAGAGAAAAGTAACTGATGACTGGGATTTTAATCCTGAGTGATTGGTAGACTGATGGGACATCTAGTCACCCCACCCCAGACTTTATTACTCACAGAAAAAGTGATAACCAGAAGTCAACATGTTTGTGTCAGTGCCCTATCCCCCTGCCTTAGTCTGTTTTCTGTTGCTGTTACTGAGTACCTAAGACTGGGTAATTTATTTAAAAAGAACTTTATTTCTTACAGTTCTGGAGGCCCGGAAGTTCAAGGTCGTGGGGCTGCATCTGGTGAAGGCCTTCTTGGGTGGCAGAGGGCATCACATGATGAGAGGGCAAAAGCATATCAAACTGGCTTTTTTAACAGACCCACTCTCATGATAATTAACTAGCTTCCATGATAACCCATTAATCCATTAACCCGTTAATGGATTAATCCAATCATGAAGGCAGAGCTTTTACGATCCAATCACCTCTTAAAGGCCCCACCTCTTAATACTGTTACATTGGGAATTAAGTTTCAAACATGAGTTTTGGAGAAGACAAACATTCAAACCATAGCACCTTACTCAGGTCTACAAAGGTGACACAGGTGGCCAAGATGGATACTGCACACAGGAGAGGAGCACAGGGCTACAGGCCCAGCAAGCAGCAAACATTGCAGCAAGCAACAAACAAGCCACCTTCTACTCCTGCTGTCCCCTAGGGAGTGGGCAGTTTCTGGCAGTCACGCTGTGGGCACCTTGACTACTTGGTTGCCTATATGACCAGCTGCAGCAGCTCCTCATATAAGGGCATGGATCCACCTGCTGTCTGGACACTCAGCAAGAATTTTCAGAGACTGCTTCAGGCCCATGAAGGATGCCCCTTCAAACATCCCTTTTTTTTTTTTTTTTTTGTCTTTTTCATGACCGGTAAGGGGATCACAACCCTTGGTGTGGTGTCGCCCACACCGCGCTCAGCCAGTGAGCGCACCGGCCAGTCCTATATAGGATCGGAACCCGCGGCAGGAGCATCGCTGCGCTCCCAGCACCACACTCTCCCAAGTGCGCCACGGGCTTGGCCCCAACATCACTTTTTTAATGTGCACACATCTAATCACTTTTCAGGCATAACTGGCTTGAATTTCTTTTATTTACCAAAACCTAGCCTAATTAATTCTTTTTCATACTTCTTATTCACGAGCTCTAATTGTTGGTAACTTTGAGGGTATCGGTCATCTTAATGTAATTTCCCACTGGTAATTATGTGACAAGTTAGTTTCTACAATGAGCACAGTTGAAGTTATTTTTCTAACTTGTAAAATAATATTTTGTCATGAACAGTTTCCTAGAATCTGCCTCTTGAAATCACACTTATTATCTAATTCGGTGATTCTTTTTTCTAAAATAAGATCAGCACATCAGACAACATGAGAGGTCTTCAAAAAGTTCATGGCAAGATTCATATTATCTTTTAATTCTATTTTCCACAAACTTTTTGAAGGACCCCTTTCAGTTATTATACTTTTCACCAAACTTTAAAAATGCATTACATATTTTACTTAACTCCTCTAGTAACATAGGAATCTTTTGAAATATTTTATATTGTATTAAAGTATATCAAGGTTGACTGATTTCTAAAGACCATGAACTCTACCTACATGAGAAGGCAAAACTAAAGATTAGAATTTGCAATTCTTGTTGCACTCCATTAATTCTAGCTTAAGCTGTTTCTGCTAAGTGTGAACTGTGAAGGAAAAGGTTATTTGAAGAGTTGTCACTATATTTGTTTCCAACAAAACTGAAGATTTTTGTTCCAGTTCCTTAACAAGTGGAAGACTGAATTTTCTAGGAGTTCTTCAAAGTACAGTTTTTAGGACTGTAGCTACCAAAGGTTAATTTTCATCTCTCTCTAAATCATAATATATTCATAGATCCTTTAGACATTGAAATAAAGGTCAACAATTTGGGATGGGGGAGTAGAAAATAGAAGAGGCCATTTATAGCTTTAACATTTTTTTTTTCAATGAACTGTCCCTGCTCTGTGTCTCCAGTTTGTGACATGATGCTGATGGCACATCTATTATTGTGCAGGTAGGGCTGCCTTTGTCAAGGCATCTGGCTTCAGCTGGGATCTGAATTCAATAACATTATGCTGACTTGCAGGCTACAAAGCCTCTGATTAAGGGTCATCACATCTGGTGCCTGATTTGATGTCAGTAGCTGACCTTCTTTTCACCTTCTTCCCCATGGGCTTCCTAACTTAGTATTTCTAAAGATATTATACAGTGCCGTCTTGCTGACTTCGACTAGGCAGTGACAAATTTAATGTTACTTCACCTCTGCTAAGGTGAATTCAAGACCCATCACTATGTCCAGAAACCTGATAGCAATAGCATATTTGAATATTCTGAACTGCAAACCTGGTTGCATTAACTAGAATAGTATGGAAATGTTAAAAAAAAAAAAAAAAAAAAAAAAAAAAAAAAAAAAAAAAAAAAAAAAAAAAAAAAAGAAGAAGAAAAGAAAGAAAGAAAGAAAAAAGACAAGCTGGACAAAAAATTATCAATTCATCTCCTGAAGAAGGTTACCTTGGAGATCATACACTTCTTTTGTCTAAAGATGTTTAGAATGGCTTAAGAAACATCCTACTTATGGTTTAAGCTAAGGGATGAATAATTTCTTAAACTGTGCCCCTTATCCAATATTCTGTCTTAGAAGAAGACAGAAAACACAAATCTCAATATTTTCCTGATCTCAATATTTTTAAAGAGAAACTTGCATTTTGGTTCATTTTTTGCTGAAGCAAAATAAAAATCTACATTTCAATTGTGGTTTTCCCTAGACATACTAAAATGCATAGTTTGGGCCAGCCTGGTGGCGCACTGCTACAGTGCACCGCTTGGGAGTGCAGCGGTGCTCCCGCTGAGGGTTCGGATCCCACATACAGACCGGCCGGCCGCTCACTGGCTGAGCGAGGTGTGGGCGCAACACCGAGGGTTGCGATCCGTTGCCAGTCACGAAAAAAGACAAAAAGGAAAAAAAATAATAATAAAAAAATAAAATAAAATAAAATAAAATGCATAGTTCTTTGAACATGTTAGTCTATCAGCATTTTCAACAGCTAATGTTTCCAGTGTCTAAAATCGTGTGACATATCATCTATACCAACTTTATGACACTATTTTTGTCTTGTGTAAGAGTGCATAATGAGCTAAATACTCCTAAAAATATATTTACTCCCAGAGCTTAAGAGCAGGCAAGGTCAAAGATTATATTAATTATTTTGTGATAAGTTTGTTTGGCCAATGTCATCAAATACTTTTCTGAGAGTTAAAAATTAGTTCATTTATTGGCTTAACTAAAACACCTAGTGGGTTAAAGTAAATGATTGTTCAGTTCAGTCATAGATAGTTGATCTGATAGGCCTAGTTGAAGGTGTTCTAATTAATGCATTATAGTATTCAATCAAAAATTACTTACTGGGCACTGATCAGGTACATTACACTGATACTCAGTAGGGAGCCAAGAGGAAATAACCCACTAAAGCATTAGCTAAATGAAGACATACACTGAGCAACCATAAACTGGAAGCTAATGAGGTAGACATTTGTCATTATGAAGTATCAACCTGTAACTATGTAATTGAATGACTCAGAAGCACAGATGTGTTCTGAATCACCCAACCAAGTAAGAATCTAAAGGACTGAAAACTTACCCTTCTTTAAATCGGAGATGTCTCTGCCTGAGAGAATAGGGAAGATACAGAAAGCAAGGTTGGCAGTTAAATGACATTGTAGCCTGTATATTCTCAAAGGGAGAAACTTCATTAATGTCTGTATTAGATCACCTGGAGATTGGGGTGCATATACAAAAACAGATTCCTAGGACCCACATGAGATCTAATAAATGCAAATCGAGCATGCATCTTTTTAACAAGCTCTTCAGTTAATTCTGAAATAGGTGGTGTAAGTTCACACATTCAGAAATACACTTTATGATTTCACATAGGTTCCTAGGTCTTTCCTGTTTGTTTTGATAAAGTATAACTTAAATGCATTTTTAAGTCTATAGGCTAGTTTAGAGGTATAAGAATTCAGAACAATGGGATCATTTTCAGGTATTATTTCTATTATCACTTGTCTTATTTCCTTAAATAAGAAGTTGAAAACTTGTGGCCTGCTGGACAGATGTGTTTGGTCCAAGTGGAATCTTTTTTTTTTTTTTTCTTTTGTCTTTTTTCGTGACCGGCAACGGATCGCAACCCTCAGTGTCACGCCCATACCGGACCGGGACCGGCAACGGGATCGCAACCCTCGGTGTTGCCCCCGCTCCTCGCTCAGCCAGTGAGCAGCCGGTCTGTATGTGGGATCCGAACCCTCGGCGGGAGCGCTGCCGCGCTTCCCAAGCGGCGCACTGTAGCAGTGCGCCACCGGGCCGGCCCCCAAGTGGAATCTTTTTAACTGGCCCAAACAATATTTTTTAAATTGTCAACATTAAACATTAGAAGATGATACAGTAAAATGTGAAATTCTAGTTTCTCTTTCAAATTCAGATGATCTGAGAGCACTGGGCCCTAGTTCCCACTTGGCCTAAGTCAGCTAAAATTGAAAAGCAGCTGCCCCTTTCAATGGTCAGCTTGCCATAATCCCATGACTCCAGATCATCTCCCTGACACCATGGCCAAGTGTCAGGTGCCATTTGTCACCACAATACTTCAGATGCTTTCTTCTACCCCGCCCACTTGACTCATTTATATCACCTGCCTAGGTCCTCTAGGCACTTGAGTTTATAACCCCTGTCTTAAGGGTACTTCAAAACCAATTGCTTTTGAACAGTATTTGATGATGAAGACAGATATTCCACATTCAGACTTGTTCCACTGCATTCCCCAGGGATACCCATACTATGTTCCTCAGCAGAATCTGGGCTAATTCATTTAAAGAATGCCCATAAATCAAAAGAAGGTCCAATCTAACTCAAGTTTTTCTAAGAGGCTGCACAATTTGCCACGTCTAATTGATGTGCATATTTTATTTTGTGGATATTTTCTACAGCAGAAGGAAATATACTGCTTATAGAGACTTATTTTACAGAAAACATAGTTGTTTACAGTATTTTACCAAATGATAACTAATAATCATTTTTAAAACCACTCTGAAAAATTCATCCTTGGGTCATTATGATGTGCCATCGACTGTAACAAATGTACAGCTCTGGTGGGGATGTTGATAATGGGGGACGCTATGCATATATGGGGGTAGGAGATATACGGTAAATATCTCTACCTTTCTCTTAATTTTGCTGCAAACTTCAAACTTCTCTAAAAAAATAAAGTCTTAAAAAAATTTCATCTTAAATCAATCACATGTGTTTAAACAGCCTAAGAATATTCAGTGGGCAACATGTCCTATGTTTCTTCCACTCCATAAAAAATAGAGTTAAAAATATTTCATACTATTTCTCAGTAGGACCTTGAAAATTAAACAACATGTTGCCTTTTCCCAAGGCCAAATATATCTGGAACTGGAAAAATAAACCTTTGTCCCTTATTATTTTTACTCTCTTGATTATGTGCACTGAAAATAAATCTCAAGATATTCAAGGTGAAAATCTGTTAGTAAAATATTAAGTTGAGGTTTAAATTTGAAAACTACATGTTATAGTGTTGTTTTTCTCCTGCAACCCAGGCCTCCCTTTTAGCAAAGGCAGCTGAAGCTCAGTGTGAACTCCAGCTAGTCACTTTGCTTCTGACCTTCTCTTTCCTTATCTGTAAATTGGGGTAATAATCCTACCTCACAGACTCATTAAGATGATACATGTAGTTCAATAGATAAAGTGCATGGTACAGATTCAATACATGATAGACTTTAATTAGTGAGGGTGAATTTATTTCTGTATTAACTAAACAGTGTTTTCATAGGACCCAAGAAAAAGTCCCTAAAAAAAGAAGTAGTAAATCTTTGTGTCAGTTTTCTTAAAGCAGTTTTATTCACCCAACAAAAGAAAAGGAAGTGAATCCCCCCACCCCCATGACAGAGCACTGTTTAGGCTACTAACTGGACATCAGTGCTACCAGAAATTCCCATCTTGCTAGTTATATATTTCTCAGGTGCACACTCTGAAGAATTCCACAGAAGAGTGACTTTTTTAAAAAAAATTAACTTTTACTTTTGAAAGTAAGATCAGAAAATCTATTATCACAGAATAAAAAGGGATTGCTAGAAAGTTAGCTCGTGTGTCAAAGAACAGTGCTGAAGAAATGGGTCCTCCAAGGGGTCTAGAAAGGGATGGAAACAGTATCCCCCATGTCGGTCACATCTTTTCTGCTCTTCCCCCAGGCGTCTGGCACCCCATCCTCTTTCATCTCTGCCACTCACTCAAGCTCTCACTTTTCCTCTCCAAAGCAGAAATTTGAGTATAATAGCAAGGTTGATCTTAGAGGTTTTTTGAGTCCTTACTATGTGCCACTCACTGAGCTATAAATTTTAGATTCTTTTCTCAATTCATCCTGATGAAAAACCAGAGAAAGGAGCTGTTGCCCCATTTCTGAGATTGGTCAGATCACCCAGTCCTTAGGCTGGGTTGTCTACGTATAAATGCAATCATGATTGGGTTGATGATGAAGAAGCTTGGGTTGGAAGCTTGGGTTGTCTACGTATAAATGCAATCATGATTAGTAGTGTTTTTGTATATTTTTTAAAGCAGTGAATTAACTTTTTATATTTTTCCTTTCAAATTAAAAACAACTAACCTTTTTCTTTACTTGAGTTGGTTTCACAGTTGTTAACTTCGTTTAGTTGTAGATTTTTCTTTTTTCGCTATGACATACTGGCTCCTGATAGAAATGTTTTAAACATTTACCCTAAATTGTTTTTTTAAAATAGTTATGCATTATTCTATAATTTAGGAGTTTTGTTAGTCCAGAGCTGTGACTACCTCTTATAGATATCATAACACTAGACAATTATTAAATAATTGAGTTGTCTTTAGTTTACTGACTACTTCTTGGTTCTATTTTCTTCATTCCAAGGTATACCAAAGCTGTACATTTATTTCTTCAATTCTTTTTTACACTATCAAAGCTTTAATAAAATCCATACGGATTTTTAAATGTTAAAAATCCTGATGATTTTTTTATCTGTTTCTCAAGACTGCCTTTTCTTCGGCTCAGCAATTCTCACTTCTATCACATTTTAACATCTTATTGTCTGCTTTTATTTTTTTCTCACATGCTATTTACTTTTTCTTCTAGATCTTAGAATCTTAAAATGCTTAAGGTGCAAGAGACCTTAGAAAAAAATTCATGTTATTCTTGCATTTTACAGTTGAGGCTTTGAATGACTTACTCAAGGCCACATAGCT
>NW_007726421.1:703196-704858 GCF_000696425.1 Galeopterus variegatus | reverse complement strand
TAGAAAAAAATTCATGTTATTCTTGCATTTTACAGTTGAGGCTTTGAATGACTTACTCAAGGCCACATAGCTCATGGTAGAGCCGAATATCATATCCTGTGCACTTTCCAATTTTCTATGCTTTCTTGTTCATTGTAAGTCAAAAACATTAGAAACAAAAACTTCTATTAAGCCAACAAATAGCTTTATAGTTTTATGTAAGAATAATTTCTACCATCATCTATTAGACTCATAACTTTCCCCAATCTTTCCCTCCCCCACTCCATGGTATCTTGTTTCCTTTTGGCTTATATTATACAAGAGGTCTACAAAAAGCTCATGGAAAGATTTGTATTATCTTTTAATTTCATTTTCCATGAACTTTTTGAAGTAGCCTCATACTCAATCAATTAATTTTAAAGCTCTGGGCTATTATTTAGTTAAATACATTTAATTTGGTTGGAGTACTTGTTCTTTTGTGCACATTTAGAAAGAGATGTTTGAGTTATATTGACAGTTTAGTTCAAAGGGTCTGCTGTGTCTGTGTCCTTTCAAACTTCACATGTTGAAATCTAATCCTCAACGTGATGATATGAGGAGGTGGGGTCTTTGGGAGGTGACTAGATCATGAGGGTGGAGCCACATGANAAGCTGTACATTTATTTCTTCAATTCTTTTTTACACTATCAAAGCTTTAATAAAATCCATATGGATTTTTAAATGTTAAAAATCCTGATGATTTTTTATCTGTTTCTCAAGACTGCCTTTTCTTCGGCTCAGCAATTCTCACTTCTAGTCACATTTTAACATCTTATTGTCTGCTTTGATTTTTTTCTCACATGCTATTTACTTTTTCTTCTAGATCTTAGAATCTTAAAATGCTTAAGGTGCAAGAGACCTAGAAAAAAATTCATGTTATTCTTGCATTTTACAGTTGAGGCTTTGAATGACTTACTCAAGNGATGATATGAGGAGGTGGGGTCTTTGGGAGGTGACTAGATCATGAGGGTGGAGCCACATGAATAGAATTAGTGCCCTTATAAAAGAGGCCTGAGGAATCTTGTTTGTCCCTTTTTGTCTTTCTGCCACATGAAGATGCAGCAGTAAGATGCCATCTATGATGCAGAGAGCCTTCACCACATACCAAATCTGCTGGCAACTTGAGCTTGGACTTCTCAGCTTTCAGAGCCATAAGAAATGAATTTCTGTTGTTTATAAGCTACCCAGTTTAAGGTATTTTGTTACAGTAACCCAAAAGGACTAAGACAGGGTCAATTTGCATTTTATTGTTTAAAAATCCAGTTCATGTTCTACTTAATATTTGGATCTATGGTTTGGGGTAGTTGTTAACATTTTCTTTCAACTGAGGCTCACAATACCTGGATGTTGGCAACTTAAATAGATGGAATAGTGCAGTAGATTTACCTTAAATCTAAATTAATTTAAGAAATTTGAGATTAATAATTTTCTTTTTAAAAAGCAAATCCTTTTGGGCATCTCCAGTGGCCTCAGGGGACCCCAACAGGTTTTTCCTTTCCCTAGAGGGTTGGAGCCAAAGGGATGCCCTTTTCTCCCCCCCAGGATGTGGGGTGAAAAGAGATTCCAAGAGATGGATGAGCACTCCGCTGCTCTCCCAGATAGGGAACAAACACATACACACGCAGTGGGGGTTCTGTCAGGCAG
>NW_007726421.1:697422-699702 GCF_000696425.1 Galeopterus variegatus | reverse complement strand
GAGGGTTGCGATCTGTTGCCGGACACGAAAAAAGACAAAAAAAAAAGGAAAAAAAAAATTGTTGGCTCAAGGACAGATGCCCTTGGAGCAGGTTAACCTAAAGTTGCTTTATTGTTATGTAAAAATACTGAGGAAACTGCTGTAGGAAAAGACAGTATTTGCTAAGAACAAGCTTTTGTTGGTGAATTGACCTAACCTTTTGCAAATTGCATTATGGAATGTCACTTTGTTATTTCACTGATGTTACCAGCTTCTATTGTTAAACTATACTTAGCCATAACTCCATCTATGTTCCTTTTCTGTAACTTTCTGGCCTGGAGAATAAATACTGGGAGGAGACCCCAGTCCAGTGTTATTTTTCCAAGGAGGAATGCCTCTCTCTTGAGGGTTCCTGGAAAATTAACCCCTTCAGGGATTCTCACTGCTCAGGAGAAATAGGCTTTGCCTAATCCTTTGTGTCTCCATCACCCAGGGGGAAGAGAGGTGACATAAACATGCGTGAGTTAAAACAAAATTAACTCTTACATGGACAATGATACATCCAATGACACCCAGTACTAGATATTTAATATTCAGAAGCAGAAATAATGTATTGGAAAGAAAATTCAACTCTGCTCACTAGTTACATGAACTCTGGCAAATTACTTAGACTCTTTGACTCTCTGTCTTCACATTTGTAAAATGGAGATGAAGTTCCTGGAATGCAGTAGACACTAAACAAATAGAAGCTAATGGTAGTTAAAAGAACTGTTAAGATATATTGAGTGTTTATGGTATACCAGGCACTTTGATAAAAAGCTTTGTAAAAGCTCTAAATGCATTATCTTAATTAGCAAAGGTCGTGCTGGTGCTAATAGCGAGATCTTACAGGATGTTATATAGAAGAGTGAGAAAACAATTTTAAAATCTCCTAAAATAATATTTAGTTGTAAGAAAATAAAATTTGTCCCTAAAGGTCTTAGTAGGACAAGAGAGTCAAGGGTTGTGTTAAAGTTCAGGGTATCCTGAGGTGTTCAAGCTAACACCCTTCCCTTCCCTAGCTAGCTGCTTTGGGGTACTAAGCCTCTAGTTCTTCCACGAAAGCACTGCCATTTCTGATGCTGACATGGCAATGACCATCAACCAGCTCCACATTTAGAGCCTAATTTAGAGCCTAAATTCCAAGAGAGAGCCTTTGACTAACAGATTCTCACATTATATTTCTATTCTCTGGTGGTACCAGGGCAGGGAGAAGGAAGATCTGTCTATTCATCTTCTATGTCTTCTATGGTGGGAGGAGACTACTACTTAGGAAAAAATTCAGACAATGCTCAAGGATAGAATAAGGTTTCATTGGTTTAATGCCCCCATATAGTAAATAGAATAATCTGTTTAAGGTATGATTGGAAATCAGGGAATGGCTGATCTAAGGGAAGGAGTTTAAGCATGACATTTTAAGTATTAAAATGCCTACAGAATAATACAAATTTTTTAAATTGTTATCACAGCTCTTCTCATCTCCATTAGATTAATTGAGAGTTGATTAGTGAAAATTGATATGCAATTATAATAATGTCCATAATTATGTCAGTATAATTAACCATGGCAGGTCTACTTGCAAATGCATTGCTCCTATTTGCAGTTTTGGTAATACCTTATTACTGACAGAACTTTTCTCATTCGCTGTAGAATGAACTCAATCATTATAGTCTTAATCCTACATTTTTCCTTTAAACTAGAATTCCTAGAATTCAAATGAGAAACCATTTGAATTCTAAAGCACACCTTTCCATATAAAGTCTGCCGTGGTTTGAATGTCCCCCCAAGCTCACGTTGGAACTTAACCCCCAATATGGTGGTGAAAGGTGGGGTCTTTAAGAGGTGATTGGATTGTGAGGACTGTGTTCTCATGAATGGATTGATCCATTCACGGAGTAATGGGTTGATGATTTAATGGATTGTCATGGTTGTGGTTCCAATGGCTTTAAAAGGATGGCAAGTGAGAAGGTTAGCTCTCTTGCATGCCATTCTTGCCATGTGATACACTGGTGGCCACAGGACTCTGCAGGGACTCCTCACCAAGAAGAAGTCCCTCACTATATGTGCCCTCTGGACCTTGGACTTCCTAGCCTCCGAAATTGTAAGAAATAAATTTTATTTTCTCGTTTATATTATCCAGCTTCAGATATTCTGTTATAAGCAACAGAAAATGAACTAATATAAAGACAAAAAGATCATTATAAGGATTTTTAAGACACGTTAATAAATTGCATTTTTATTATCTAATGATTTAGTTTGTTT
>NW_007726421.1:692847-696438 GCF_000696425.1 Galeopterus variegatus | reverse complement strand
TGCTCATACACCAAGAATATTGAACATGATGGCATAGGTTTTTCATTCTTTACTATTGATCAACATAACGCCCTGCTAAAATGCTACATAAAATATAAATCATTCTAATGTTCCTCAAAATATTATCACTAAACTTCACTTTTTTTTGTTTTTAGGTATGGTCTGGAATGCTCTTCCATTCATCTCAGTAGGTCCAATCCCACCCACTTAAATATTAAGGACTATTCAAATGTCAGCTCCACAAAGTATTCTCTCACCTCTCTGGCTCCAGTCAATATCCTCTTCCTATATACTTCCAAATTAATTTAACTAAACTTCACTTAAGCCAGTTAGCTCTTTCTATCAGGTTTCACTGATATTTATGTAGATCCCTTGGTTCCTTTACAAGACTAGAAGCTCCTGAAGTATGGGATCTGTATCTGATTGTTACCCCACATCACAAGAATAATGACTTGAGCATAATATGCGGATGGCTGGGCCCTGGGTAGGACTGCCATGGTCACTCTTTCCTAGGCTTTGCACATAACTGACTATACCTGTTCACAGACTGGTTATCATTTCTCTTTAACAGCTTTTTTAAGGTGGAATTTACATACCAAAACATTCACCGATTATCTGTGAATAGTGTATCTGTGTGATTTTTAATAAATTTATAGAGTTTGGCAACCACCACCACAATCCAGTTTTAAAACATTTCCATCAGTCTAAAAAGTTTCCTCATTCCCATTTAACCCTGCTCCCACTTCTAGTCCCATGCAACCACTGATCCTTCTGTTTATATAGCTTTGCCTTTTCCGGACATGTCATATAAATGGAATCACACAATATGTAGTGTTTTGGGTCTGGTTTCTCTCAATTAACATAATGTTTTTGAGGTCTATCTGTGCTGTAGGATGAACCAGTAGTTTGTTCCTTTTCTATTGCTTTATCTATTAACAATGGATGGGCATCTGGATTGTTTAGTTTTTAGCTATTATGAATAATAGTGCTATAAAATTTGCATGCAAGTCTTTTGTGGACATATGTTTCATTTCCCTTGGGTAGAATCCTAAGACTGGAATTTCTGGATTGTATAGTAAACGTATTTAACATTCTAAGAAACTGTCTATTTTCCAAAGTGGCCACACCATTTTACATTCTTACCAGCAGTGTATGAGCATTTTAGTTTCTCCATGTCCTTGCCATAACTGTCTTTTTTTGTATAGTCACTCCAGGGAGTGTGGGGTGGTATCTCTTTGTGGTTTAAATTTTAATTTTCCTAATGACTAATGATATTGAGAATATTTTCATATGCTTATTAGTTATTCATATAGTTATTCTTTAGTGACATACCTATTCAAATCTTTGGCCCACTTTTTAATTGAATTGTTTATCTTCTTCTTGAGTGGTAAGAGTACTTTAAATATTCCAGATGCAAATCCTTTATCAGATAAAAAATTTGCAAATATTTCTTTCCAACGTGTAGCTTGATTTTCATTTTCTTAATGATGTTTTTAAAATAGCACTTTAAAAAAAAATTGGGGGGAGATCCAACTTACAGATTTTTTTCTTTTGTGGATTGTGCTTTTGGTGTCATATCTAAGAAGTCTTTGCCTAATGAAAGGTCATGAAGATTTTCTCTTGTGTTTTCTTCTAGTAAGTTATAGTTTTTACCTGTCACATTTAAGCTTATAATCCATTTGGAATTAACTTTTGTGTATTGTGTGAGTCCAACTTCATGGTCTTATTTCACATAGACATCTAATTTCCCCCGTAGTATTTATTGAAAAGGTTATATTTCCCCCATTAAATTGCTTTGGCAATTTTGCTGAAAAATCAACCGACCATATGAGAGTTTATTTCAATTCTATTCCATTGATCTTTATGCCTAATCTTACACCAATAATACATTATCTTGATTACTATCACTTTATAGTACATTATGAGATTAGGTAATATAATTCCTCCAATTTTCTTCTTCTTTTTCAAAATTGTTTTGGCTGATCTATGTCCGGAGCCATAGAGCCTGGCTGTTGCCTAAGAGCCTGCCTGTCCAGAGCCATAGAGTCTGGCTATTGCCTCGAGGACTCAGAGCCTTGTTTGCTGTTATCTTCCATCCCTCCCCCTTGTGTGTACTATGGGTGTGGGTAACTTTGCAACTTGCCATAGATAACAGGGGAATTTTCCATTNCATTTCTCGTGTCTCTTGTCCCATCCAATTCCCACTCCGCCCTCCAGGGTCTGCGTTGAATATCCCATGGGTCAGGACAGTTCTATTTCTTTTATTCTAGATTATAAGGATCATCTTGTCAACTTGTACCTCCCCCCTCAGAAAAAGTCTACTGAAATTTTGAGAGGGAGTGTGTGTTGAATGTATAGATCAACTTGAGGAGAACTGCCATTTTAACAATATTGAGTTTTTCAGTCCATGAATGTGGAATGTCACTTTCTCTCAGCCATGTTAAGTAGTTTTCAGTGGACAAGTCTTACACTTCTTTCATTACATTTATTCCTAACATTCCTAAGTATTTTATTCTTTTGATGCTATCTGGAATGAAATTGTTTTCTTAATTTTATTTTTGGACTGATAATTTGTAGTATATAGAAATACATTTTAAAATTTTTGTATTCTGTGACTGTGCTAAACTCATTTATTTATTTTAGTAGCTTTTATTTGAGTGTGTGTGTTTTCCATAAGATTTTCTATATACAGGATCAGGTCATCTGTGAATAAAGACAGTTTTATTCTTCCTATTCAATCTAATGCCTTTTATTTCCTTTGTTTCCCTGACTACAATAGCTAAAACCTCCAGTTGCCTTGTTCATGATGTTAGGGGAGAAACGTTCAGTGTTTTACCATTAATTATGACATTAGCTGCAGGTTTTTTAATAGATGTCCTTTATTAGATTGAGGAAGCTTCCATCCATTTCTAGTTCTTTGAGTTCTTCTTACAAATGTGTTAGATTTAGAACAATGCTTTTCTACGCCTATGAAGATGGTACTATGGTCTGAATGTCTGTTTCCTCCCAACATTTTTATGTTGAACCCTAATCCCTAAGGTGATGGTTTTAAGAGGTGGGGCCTTTATGAGGTGATTAGGTCATAAGGGCAGAATCCTTATGAATGGGATTAGTGACCTTACAAAAGAGACACAGAAAGCTAGTCCCCCCTTCCACAATGTGAGGACACAGCGAGAAGGTGCTATGAGGAAGCAGGCCCTTGCCAGACACTGAACCTGCCTGTGCCTTGACTATGAACTACCCAGCCTCTAGAATTGTGAGGAATAAATTTCCATTGTTTATATGCCACTCAATTTATGACATTTTTTTAATAGCAGCCCAGAGTAAAACAGATGATCATGTGGTTTTGTCCTTTAATCTATTAAGATGGTGTTTTATATTAATTGATTTTTTGATGTAAAACCAACCTTACGTTCATGGTATATAATCAATCCTTACAGATAGCAGAATTTAGTTTGCTAATACTTTGTTGGGAATTTTTATATATTCACAAGGGATATTGATCAGTAGTTTTTCCTGTAATGTCTTACCTGGATTTGGTATCAGGGTAATGAAATCCTCCTAGAATGAGTTGAGGACTGTTCTATTCTC
>NW_007726421.1:687743-691894 GCF_000696425.1 Galeopterus variegatus | reverse complement strand
TTTTGTTTTGTTTGGTCAGCTTAATAAAAGTTTGTCAATTTTATTGATCTTTTCAAAGAACCAATCTTTACTCTTCATTGATTTTTTTTCTATTTTTCTGTTATCTATTTTCACTGATTTCCAGTATGATCATTATTTCCTCCCTTTTGCTTGCTCTTCTTTTTCTAGGTTTTAAGGGAGAAGCCTACATTAATTTGAGACCCTTTTGCTTTTCTAGTGTAGGTATTTAAAGCAGTAAATACCCTTAAGATCACTGGTATAGCTGCATCTCATAAAGTTCAATGTTTTCATTTTCATTCAGCTCAAAATATTTCTAATTTTGTTACTTCTTCTTTGGCCCATGAGTAACTTAATTTCCAAACATTTGAGGATTTTCCAAATTTCTTTCCATTGTTGATTCCTAATTTACTTCCATTGTAACCAGAAAACATACTTTGTATGACTTCAATCCTTTTAAATTTAGAGATTTGTTTTATGGCCTATCACATGGACTATCCTGTAGAATTTACTTCTAAAAAAGTATATAAATTCTGTCATTAAGTACAGTGGACTATATATACATCAGTTGAGTTGACAGTGTTGTTCAAGGTTTCTATATCCTTAATGGTTTTCTATCTAGTTGTTTCACCCATTATTGAGAGTAAGATATTAAAACATTAAACTATTATTGTTTGTCTATTTCTCCATTCAATTTTATTAATTTTTGCTTCATAAACTTAAGGCTCTGTTGTTGAGTGTACACACATTTATAATTGTTATATCTTCTTGATGTATTGACTCTTACCACTATGAAATGTCTTTGTCATTAGAAATATTTGTCTTAAAGTCTATTTTGTCTGGTATTAGTATAGCTACTACAAATCTCTTATGGTTACTGTTTGCATATTCCATACTGCTAATTATTGTTGGTTTATAATACATGATGCAATTTTGTACTTTTATAGTTCTTAAATTATTCTTTGTTTAATCTGCAAGCTTTTCCATAACAAGAAAGCTATAAATTCTTTGATCAGTTTTACACATATTTGGGAAAATTCTGGGTATAACAACAATAAATACTTGATTCATTAAAAACAGAGACCAAACAAACTCCTCCCTTAAAAAGATAATCTAGTTGTGTATTTGCTGCATGGTATTGTTGTATAATGCCCTCTCACCCTCAGGCTGGGTTTTGAAAGCTGAGAATATTTACCTACCTTCCCAGTTCTGAATTTGTGAACTGTACAAAGATTGTTACCACAACTCATTTGTATACCACATTTTAGGAATACTCATTTAATATCAGATGGCTTAATATGAGGTATTGTTGCCTATGATGCAAGCTTTCCACAAAATTAGAATATTTATTTTAGACCATCAGACATGTCTCACATATTATGCACAATGTGCATAGTGCTGCCTTTTGTCATGCTTAGTATACATACTTTTCAGCTTTNTTTTCTTTGTGGGAAGATTTTAAAGTATTGTTTTCTTTACTTGTTATAGGTTTGTTATGGTTTGAATTGTATCAACCCAAAAGATATGTTGAAGTACTTCAGAATGTGTTATTTGGAAATAGGGTCATTGTGAATGTAATTATTTAAGATGAGGTCATACTGGAGTAGGCTGGGCTCTTCAACCTCTGTGACTGGTGTCAGTATAAGAAGGGGAGACAGACACATGAGGGAAAATAACATGTGATGAGGGAGGCAGAGACTGAAGTGCTGTAGTTGTGAGTCAAGGAAAGCCAGGGAAGATCATGGATGCTAGAAAACCACCGGACCCTAGAAAGAAGCAAGGATGGATTTTCCCCTACAGGTTTCAGAGGAAGCATGGCCTTGCCAACACTTTAATCTCAGACTTCAAGCCTCTAGAACCATAAGACAATACATTTTTGTTGGTTTAAGCCACCCAGTTTGTGGTACCTTTTTACAGCAATCCTGGATAATTAGGTCTTTTCAGATTTTCTGTTTTCTTGAGTCAATTTTGTCAACTTGTATCTTTCTAGGAATTTTTCCAATTCATTTATATTGTCTAATTTGTTGGCATAGAGTTATTCAGTCTCTTATAACCTTAAATTTTGGTAGGTAATGATGTACCTGCTTTCATTTCTGATGTTGGTCATTTGTGTCTTTTTGTTTTGTTTNATTTGCTGCATGGTATTGTTGTATAATGCCCTCTCACCCTCAGGCTGGGTTTTGAAAGCTGAGAATATTTACCTACCTTCCCAGTTCTGAATTTGTGAACTGTACAAAGATTGTTACCACAACTCATTTGTATACCACATTTTAGGAATACTCATTTAATATCAGATGGCTTAATATGAGGTATTGTTGCCTATGATGCAAGCTTTCCACAAAATTAGAATATTTATTTTAGACCATCAGACATGTCTCACATATTATGCACAATGTGCATAGTGCTGCCTTTTGTCATGCTTAGTATACATACTTTTCAGCTTTTAGGAATTATTTTACAAGGTAACAATTACATACCTTTTATACTAAGACTTCTGGCACTGATTCTTTCGTATTTTTAAGCCTTGCTCAGTGAAAGGATGCTGCTGACTGCTCCATGTTAATATTTAAGATATGCAATTATTATTCAAGTGATGTTTGTTAATTTAAATTGGACTCGAACATGATACAATCTGCTCATTTCAATAGGAACTTTAAAATATTCCAGTCTGTTTAACACATCATATAGGACAAGAGGAGGTCATTTTTTTTAAAGGTAGATTTTTTTTGTCCTCTCAAATGTCTATAAAATTTTTCACTGATATTTGAAAGAATATAATGACATAAGTATATTCTTAATCCTTATATATAATTACATTTCTGTGTGATTACTGTATTGAGACTTCTTGATTCTGTGGCTCCCTTAAAGTCACTTCTGTATATGACGGATTATGATAAAGACAAGAAAAATGATGCAATTATAGAAAAGTGTAGGAGATGATGGACAATACAAGATAGGATCAGTATTAATTGAATGCGTGCATATAATCATGCATCAGCAGGATAAATGGAGACCCCTTCCTTTTGAGAAATTACATTTCTTTTTTCCTACAGAACTATAAGAAATACTTCTGCAATTTACTTTTTTCCCCCGTTCATTTGACTTTACATTTCCAGGAATGCAGTTTCTCATTGTCAGCTGAGCTTTCTGATCAGCATATTGCTTTCGCAAGAAAGGGATGACTTAAGACTACAGAAACACATACTTGCAATTTGCTAAGAATCTTCTTTGTCATTCGAAAGTCTGATATCACACACACCCCGCCCTGTACATGAGCCAAATTCTCACTTAAATTTCAAACTCCAAAATAAACATTCCAGGGAGAGCTCTTGCAACACGCAATGACAAGATAAACTCTTCTGATTTAGGCAGTTTTTCGTTTTAGAAGACTAGCTAAAACACAGCTGCTCCAACTTTCAATTAATAAAGAGCAACATAAAATCACCTGCATTCGGATTCCTCTTTGAAAAAAGTGTATCTTCCCCCTAGTTACCAGAAAACTCCATACCAAATAGTAACTTTTCTCTATCATATGAAATACATACATTACATTAAACTTAACCTGACCTCTACAACTGGTCTTTAAAACTTGTTCCAGAGTTGCAGCAGAAAACATAATTAAAATGCACTGAAGGACATATTAATCGAAATACCTAAGTCCCCTAAAATGGGAAAAGAGACCAAGGAGTGCGGTCGGGAGTGACACGTACACCCGTGGTCTTGTTTTTCTGGCCTCCTTTCCAACGCTAAGATACGCAGCTCTCACGCTGCCTTCTGGTAACTCCTGGAGGTGGGAGTTCGCCTCTCCCGCCATCCGGTTCACACGCAGCAGCTCAGGAGCTTGAGATCGCGCTCGGGGCCCAGGCGCCCGCCGCGGCCGGGACCCTCTCGCCACCGCTTCTCCCCAGATTCTGTCGTTGGAAAGCAGGTCGCTCGTTTGCGCTACGCGTGATAGGCGGCCCGTGGTTACTTATGCAGTAAGAAATGTTACTATCCACGTTTCCCACGCACTTGGAGGGAGGGGCGAGCGTACCGGCCCCCTTTACTGCGCTCCACCTCGGTCCTTGCGTTACTGTGGCCCCGGGGCCGCCTCCACGCCCCCGCCGCAGCACGCGGGGGACGAGAGCGCGGGCGCGCACAACCGAGCATGCGCC
>NW_007726421.1:661569-686805 GCF_000696425.1 Galeopterus variegatus | reverse complement strand
GTCGGCGCCTCCCGGGGGGCCGGCGCGGGGGCGTGGTCGGAGGCGCGGCCTCCGCTTCCCGGGCGCTCCCCGCGCACCCGAGAGCGGGGAGGGCGGGCCCCGGAGCGATTCTACCCGGGGTCCCGGCGTCTCCGCCCTCGTCTCTGCTTGAGGCCGGACCCCACACGGAATGAGGGGTCGAGGCGCTCGGAAGATGGGCTGGCTCTGGGAGGTTTGAAGGATTCCTTTGGAAAGCAGGAAGCTTAAAAAGGGACGTTGCAGCAGCAGCACAGCTTGCCGTTTCAGGTGCTGTCGGGACAGTCCCTTGGTCTGTTTCTCTGGACAAGTGTGTGTGGCAAACGCAGCCCTAACCTCAGGAGTGATATTCCTCTTAATAGGGGACAGGAAATCCACCTGAGTGAAGTTAACCTTTTTCTGCCGAAACCTTAAAAACTTTGGAATAGACGTTTTCAAAAACAGATAACGTGTTTGATCAAACCGAGCATAAAATCTTTTGAAGACCCAGAGTTACTATCCAAATGAATTATTACATAGTTATGATTTAGTTATCGAGATTTGTAGGTCCTTTTGCAGTCTGTTCAGTGACATCCAGACAGCTTTTTTTTTTTCTCTCTTTGAAATTGCTTTTAAAGTTTTTGTGTAATTTCTCACATTTATGCCTTTTTTTTTTTTTTTTTTTTTTTTTGCTGGTTCTTATAAACGTGAAATTTAAAGGCTTCTAATTTGTTGTTGACCTGGCATAGACTGGGAAAGCAAATCTTTCAAAAGAGAGCAGTACGTTAGTTCCTAAAGTTGTCCCAGAGCTACCAGCATCAGCGTGACCTGGGAATTTGTTGGAAATGCAAATTTTTTTTTTTTTTCCTTTTTGTCTTTTTTACTGACCGGTAACGGGATCGCAACCCTCGGTGTTGCGCCCGCACCGCGCTCAGCCAGTGAGCGGGAACCGGTCTCCACATGGGATCCGAACCCTCAGCGGGAGTGCCGCCGCGCTCCCAAGCGGTGCACTTTCCAGTGCACGACCTGGCCGGCCCTGAAACGCAAATTTTTGAGTCTTTCCCTAAATTTAGAGTCAGAAACCTATATTAGCAAGGCTTCCAGTTGATACCAGTGCACCTAGGTGCTAAAGTTTGAGAATTACTGGCATCGCGATAAAGACTGCCCATCAGGGATCACAGACAGTGGAATTGGAATTGAAGTGCAAAGTTTTTCATAGATGTAGAACCTTGGACAAGTTACTTAAATGTTACTTTATAGGGCGGTAAGTAATCCATGTGAAAATGCAGGGGAAGTGTTTAAAAGTAATACACATACGAAACACTCAAAGATGAGATGTTATTAAATAATTTGTTAGAACTGCATAAAATAAGTACATAGATTGTGCTAAAAAAATTCTTCATTGGGTTAGATATGAGTTTCACTGCATGGATATGGTGACCACTGGTTAGAGGGTATTTTATTTGTTTACTTCTGGATTTCAGTTATATAGTGAAGGTTGTTGGAAATTGGATATACAGTTAGAAATTATAGCAATACTTACTAATACCAATGCTATTGCGGCTGTAGTATTTTTAAGAATAGCGTTAGTAAAAGAGTAGTATTAGAGAGTAGTGTTTAATTCTTTGGCCTTCTGGTCTCTTAAGCTTAGTTATACCTTCTTTTGACCTAGAATTCGGTAAAGACCCAAGATAAGCACTAGCTTTAGAGTTGAGAAGTATTATGGAGCAGTGACTTGGAAGCAGAAGCCAAGACTGAAGTTGTTTCTGTCCTTATCTTTGTTTTGCATATGCTGTACAGTTCCATGATAGTGAGGAAGGCCTCATATCCATTCTCCATACCTCCATTTTCTAGAAGGATCACAGGAGTTAAGTTAGATGTGCCCTCAACCTACTATTTTTTCAGATTATCAGACGCAGTGTTTTCTTAAAACTTTTCCTTTCCTTTTTCATGGGATCGTTGTAGGGGGAGAAAGAGAAGTATTCAGGATTCGAAGCAGCTGCCCTACAGGCTAGGCTCATTGCAATGTTGTGAAGGGTCAGTGACAAACTGTGGCATACACAGCATGTCGCTTTAATTAAAGCACGCTGCTCCTAGGGCAACACCAAGGGCTCCTGGATATTGTGGGTGAGAGAGTTTTCATATGAACATGAGTCAATTTGCGTATCAACTTCTATAAATAATTTTGTTAACCCTACCACCAAATTGACACTGTCCTGTCATGAAACATTCATTTTTCAAAGGCCCCAAATATTTTCTTGTTCTCTGTATCAGATAGGCCCATCTATATATAGCAATGGTGCTGGGTCAGACAAACCCTGCTTTGAATCCTGTCTCTGCTAAGTACTGATTGTGTCCATTAGACAAATTAACATCTTCCCAGCTTTAATTGCTTCTTCTATGAAGTAGGAATCAAGGGTGTGCCTACCACAGGCCATTGAAGTAAGTGAAATAATGTGTAAAACATGTCCACTACGTGTTAGGCATAGAGACTCACTAAGTGTTATGTGTTGGGCAGGCCTCCCAACCTAACTTTATCCCATTCATTTCCCCATGAGATTTTTATAAATGAGGTAATTTTGTTTTTACCTAACTGCACTGCTTTTCTTTTTAAGTGATAAAAGATGCTGAAGTGCAGAATCAAAGCTTTCACGTTATTTTGAGTGAGAGAAAGTGAATCCTTGGAGAAAGTTAAAACTCTAAACAGGGTAGAAAAACACTATCTTCAGTTTTATCATCAAAACAGAGCAAATCCCCTAAATTGTTTGGGGTCTTTACTGGAAGGTCAGGGTCAAGGGATGATTAATACTTATCTTCAGATAGTTGATAGGGACATTCAGAGCTAGAAGGGGATGTTGTGTTACAGATGAGACCACATTGAAAATATGTGATTGCGGGCCGGCCCGTGGCTCACTCGGGAGAGTGTGGTGTTGATAACACCAAGGCCCCGGGTTCGGATCCCATATAGGGATGGCTGGTTCGCTCACTGGCTGAGGTGGTGCTGACAGCACCAAGTCAAGGGTTAAGATCCCCTTACCGGTCATCTTTTAAAAAAAAAAGAAAGAAAGAAAATATGTGATTGGTCTTCTGTATGGGTAGGTTCCCCATTCGTGGATTCCGCCAACCACAGATAGAAAATATTTGAAAAAAGCAAAAAAATAAATAATAAAAAATACAACTACTTACATAGCACTTATGCTAGGTATTATAAGAACATCTAGAGATGACTTAAAGTATACAGGAGGCTGTGCCTCAGTTATATATAAATATTATAATATGGGGATGGGGACCAAGTATAAAAGGAAATTATACATTTATGTAAAGTTAGATGTATGTGTGTATATATTTATAAATTATTTTTAAAAGCCATTAAAAATATGGAAGTGAATCTTTAAAAAGATATATATCCTTTTATGTTGCAGTTATAGTCATCTAAGCAGGGGTCCTCGGATATTTTAAGTAGGGAGCTCTCTTAAACAGAATCTTACCTGTAAAGCTCCAGGAGCTGAGAGGCTTTAAGAACAACGAGGTTAAAGGGGACAGGCTCTTGATCCTCGACAGCAGTGCTCAGAGGCACATCCAGGGAACCTAGGATTCTAGGGAACTGCATCTGAAACTCCTAACTGTGGGATAGAAATACTCAGGTCATAAGTTATACCTAAAAAGTAATGACATGAATATTTCTGGTGAGTGGTAGTCACAAACTTGTCCTGAAGACGATTCCCAGGGTCTTCAGTAATATCAGTATATGTATGGCTTCTCAATCAGGGGTGCTGAGTGATTATTTAAAGAAAAAAAACCAGCCCAGCCTTCAGTCTTATCCATATTTTACAAAAATAGCATTCTGGGTACATTTTTGAAAAATCAAATTTTTAAAAAAAATCCTGAATCGTGACAGCTGTATTACTATTAAAAGCTATTTAGTATTTTAACTGACTGTTGTTTAGTATTACAAATGACTTAGGGTAAAAAAAAAAAAAAAAAGGAAATATATTGTTATTTGTTTAGGTCACCCTTATTTTTTGTTGTATGAAAACAGCTTGTCTGCATTTATATGGTAAAGTGTTTTTTTAAGGAGTTAATATTTAGTTAATAATGGGCCTTCATAAAAATAATTTCAAATGCTAAGTGTTTTTTAGATTGTTATTAATAGTGATTGTAATATTACATTCTCTTTTTCACACATTGAGGAGGGTTTCCTGGTGACAGCTGTAGTGTGGGGGAGGGGGAGTCACTTTCAGTCAACCAGCTGCTCTGTGCAACATCATGATGGTGATATTTCAAAGCCCGTAGATAATTTTGGCTGTATTCAGAAAGAAAAATATCACATTTCTAGGCTGCAATAGATAATGTGCAAAAGCCCTTTGAGATATAGATGACAGCCAGCTAACAATATGTGCATCCAGGTTTGCATGTTGGGGCTATTTACCATCTAGTTTCTGGGACATTGTAACATACATATCATAATTACAAAGCAATAAAGTTTAGTTCCATGGGGGGAAAGGCTCATTACTTTATGGAGAGGAAAGGAAAATAAAAACAAACTTGGGTGGTGGGCTGTGTGCTTTCATATAATATGTATACTATTTCATTCTTCACAATGACTCTAGGAAGTAAGTGGAATTTTTCCCATGTGTTGATAAAGAAACAGAAGCTCAGCCAGGACTGATTATATGATTTTCCCAAGGCCACATACTAGTAAGTGATGGCATCCATATTTAACCTCACATCTTCTGGCTTTAGCTCCAGGAATGTTGTCATTACAACAACAGCTGTTTCTCCATGGTGTTAAGTTGCTTCTGCATTTTTAATCCAAAGTCACAAAATCAGGAAAATAATGAACAAAATTTATATACACATTACAGTGTTTTCAACTTTATATAGAAAATATGTAGGGGTGTGTTTGTGTGTATGTGTTGGCAGCTACATGTAATTTTTTTTTTTCCTTGAGGAGAATGTCTCATGGGCAACACTGTGAAAGAAATATTGCTACCTTTATGTTATAAATACCAGTAGTTTTCCAATTTATGTGTGTTGTAATGAATCAGTTGTGATTCTAACTTTGAACAAAGGTAGTAATAAATATTGTGCACACTGCCATGTAGTCTCTTCCTTCATACCAGTGTTTTAAAGGAGAGTTTCTTTTTTTCCATCTGGACATGCTAATTTTGTATTAATAAAGGACCTTTTAGCTTTCTCAATGTCCATCCTGTAGCTATTATGTCCACCAGGTGATGGCTTAAAATAATTTCTCTTTTTTGTGTGTGAGATGGTTCTACTGTTTTTGATAAGTTTTCTAGAGTCATTTTTTCTTCCTTCCCAGTGCCCACAGGGTAATGTCTGCCCTAGCATTTTCTTTTTCTTTCCCTTTCTTCCCCCACACAGTATGCAAAACTTTTAAAACTTGTTTTTTCTATTTTCTGGACACTTCATGCACCTTTATATACAGTCTTAATATAGTTCCTCGTCACATGGCATGTTGATGTTTGTGTCTTTGCTTCTCTCTCTAGGCTATGGTTTCCTGAAAGGAGAGTGCTTGCTCCTTGGTAGATGCTCAAATATTTATTAAATGAAGGAGTACAGGCATACATAAAATCATATGTTTAATGGTTATTGCTTTCGTTTCTCATTTACTGGGTTTTTTCCCTGGGCTCATGATTGGAGAAGTGTGATGGTATGTGTCTGTTAGTGAGCTGCATGATGGTGGAAAACAAAAGGGTAAATCTCTCTGTAGAAAAGCACACAGAACACTTCCATGTTCCTACCTGAAGGCTATGAGATTGAAGAGATTACAGGAGCCTCTTATTCAATTTTTTTCCTTTTTTTTTCTTTTTTGACTAGATGAGACTCGATGATTCACTGACTTAAAGTTCTAGTCGGAAGCTTTCATTGAGTGATAACATTTTATTAAATGTGTAGACTAGTCTTATTTTCAGTGAAGAACAAAGGCAGCGAGGTACAGTGTTTAGAAAATCACTTCAATAATTAAAAGTATTCTTGAAAAACATTCACTTTGTATAAATAGAACACAAATTTTAGACCATCTGTTTTTCCTTTTGGGATAATATTCCTCTTCCAGTGTCCAAGTTTATACACTAAGTATATGATTCAGAGAGGACTTTGCCTCAGTTATGCAGAAGTTGGTCTCATGCTCACATCCTGAGCTCTGTGCACTCCTTTCTTTAGGATTAGCATGCCCACAGCAGACCTTTGAAACACGGCCTATATAACCTTCATGTTTTGATTCTCCTATGGAATAGAGTGTTGTACTCAGTAGAAAATGGGAGCTGGTGATGCTTGAAATAAACTAGGATCTGTTTGTCAGCCTTTCGCAAATGCCCTGGTATTCTTCTGGATAGGGTTCTATGATCACAAACAGCAGAAGCTAAGTTATCTAAGTTAACTGAGTTGTGCAGATAACGTTGTCAAGAACAAGAAATTTATTGGGAGAGTATGGATGAGCTCAGAGAATCAACAGAAAAACCAAACTACCGGACCTTGGTAAAAATCAGCAGCTAGTGGGCCGGCCCGGTGGCGCACTGCTACAGTGCGCCGCTTGAGAGCGTGGTGGCGCTCCCGCCGAGGGTTTGGATCCCACATACAGACCGGTTCCCGCTCACTGGCTGAGCGAGGTGTGGGAGCAACACCGAGGGTTGCGATCCCGTTGCCGGTCCCGGTCCGGTACGGGCGCGACACTGAGGGTTGCGATCCGTTACCGGACACGAAAAAAAGACAAAAAGGAAAAAAAAAATCAGCAGCTAGGTGAGTTCTCAAGATTTGGGTAAGCTCTTCAAGTTCCAAAAGTTGTGTCAGCTCTAAAAGTTGTTGGTCCAGGTGTCTCTGCACAAGTTTTAAATTCCAGGGAGAGAGATAATATTCCAGCTTTGGTCACTATCATCTTTGCATCAGTGTAGGAAAGGGCACTTTTGGTTGATATCTCCTTCCCAAGACCACATCCAGTGGGGGTGAGGGATGGATTCCTGTTACTGAAAGAATGAGGTATTGATGCTAGGTGGGCAAAAAACTCTGTCTAAGCTGTGCACTATCACCTCACAATTTGTGGACACCTCGTGTGCTTTATGGTAACAACAGATCTTTGAAGTGTGCTTTCCCCCCTCTTGACTACTTGTGCAGGGAGGATTTCAGTTACATAAATAATTCACAAACAGTTCTTACACAGAGATTAATTTAAATGAGGTGGAGGTGGGGATGGGTATCACTTTTTCTTCGATTTTAGGTAGACAAAGAAATCTGGTATGGAGCAAAGGTGAGAATGGAATTACTTAAATCCTCTTGAAAGGAGTGATCATGGGATGCTGGCATTGCTGCTTTTTGTGTGCCTCCTGGTTTAAAAACTGAGGTCTGAAAGGCTGTCAGTTGGAGAACTTTAATGAGCCCTCATTACACTAAAGCTTGTGGTCTGTGAGAGAAGGAACTGGCTTATGATTGATATTGGAAATCATAAGTGGTGATGGGTCGGAATTGCAGTTGGCACTAATTCACCTATCTGGGGAGTAAAATTCAAGATTATATACAAAATCTAGTAGTTTCATGTTTTAGCCATTTTTCATGTATAAATATAGTCTAATGATTTCTGTTAAGACTTAAACACTTTGAAAAGGAGAAAGAAAAATTTTTCCAGCTGACATTGAGATTTTTTTCCTCCTAAAATGGAGTCTCATTAAATCTCAAATCATCGGATAATTTTGACAGAAACTCTGGTTTGAGATTTTACTATAAAATTTATTTTAATTAAAAAAATCATTTTTACTTTCATGTTGCTTCCACATACCCTATTATATACTGTTTAAAGAAATGTATGTGTAATTGAATCATATGATGCAGTTTAAATATGTGAGATCATAGAAAGTCCTGGAAAGTGCTCATTGGTTGGTTACTATGTTATGAATACGTTAGAACTTAAAAAAAATGTTTAATATTAAGTTTTATTTTAATTTATTTGTACGGATAAAAATACTATCATTTCCCAGTTTACAACTTTATATACCCCCATCACATACAAGAGTACTTCACAAAATTCATGGAAAAATAGAATTAAAAGATAATACTAATCTTTCCATGAACTTTTTGAAGACCCTTCATATATAATCTAATTTAATTCTTACAAAACCAAATGAGCCTGCCTTATCTCCTTTTACAGGTGAGAAACTGATGGTTAACTTTCCTAAGGTCACATGCCTGGTGTGTTATAGAGCTCTTGCCAAGGACCATACCCTTGACTACTGCCCTATACTACATATGTTAATAATGGTAGCCTTGTATATAGTTTTGACAAAAGCATTGGGACATTTCTTTTCCCAGAGCTTATCTGTTTAATGCCCCCAGTTCCCTGACAACTTCTTTATGTTCTGAAACTGTAAAAATGTGTTGTATTATCCACCATCCTGTGCTTCTGTTTGCCATGAATGCGACAACAGCTCCTGTAGTGCAGCATTGTGCCCTATGAAGCCTTTTGTCCTTCATGTCTTGGAGCAGCCTGACAGCCTTTCATGTTGAATTCAGCAAGATTGCTTTTCATTTAACAAATCTGAATGTTGCTTTCTAGGTGAAAAATAATTAAAAGCTTTTAAAGATGTATTTGATTAACAGGAAGCTGATCTGTGTAAATTAATTATAACTGTAATGATGTCATAGCCTTGTCTTTTGTTATTAACCAGGTTAATTGACCAAAAGTTTAGAAGCTTATTGTAACTGACAGTAGTTTGACCTTGTGTGCTGTCTAGAAGTGAAACATGCACAAGGAATGTAAATGTACTTTGTTCATTGAGCTGCATGTATTGTCAGAGCATCTGATCTTGAGTTCCTATTTTTATACTTCCATTATTTCTTTGTTGAAATTGGTGATCAGGATTATATACTTGAACTAAATATTATACTTATTTCTCTTACTAAAAGCATCCAGCCAAACACAAATGTTATCTGTGTCCTTGAATAACTATAATCAGACATGAAACCTTGGCACATTTAGGACATCCAGTCAAGTAAACAAATGCCAAAATTAAATGAATCTTGTTTTAAAAGTCTACACAAAGGAAGGTAAAAAAACTTTTGATAGAGAAGTCATAAAGGGGAAAAATACAGGCATATTTGATAGATTGAGAGAAAATTTATCCTCTTTTACTCTAATGTGAGAAAGTTAAGAGCATGTGGTATTTTGAATATTTGAGTGATAAGAACCTCTAACTTCAGTAAGATTGGCTAAAAAAATGGAAGTATTAGAGTAAGACATAGAGTAGAAATGGGCTAACAACCATCATTTCTTGGGTGTTGGTCTGTTCTCCCTCCCACAAACTTTACACTAGCGGTGCAGTCAGCCCTGTAAGAATGTGACATATACATTCCTAAAAATCACAATGTTAAAAATCACTCAGTTAAAACCACAGAACTTTGGGACAAATGGTGTTAGGAGCACAACACTCAAAAACTTTGTCAGGGGCATGTTAAAAAAAAAAAGAGAACTAATAAAATGGTAGCACAGTTTTACACATGTTAAATGATTAAGAAATACATAATTAGTACAGTAAATATAACACTACCCTCAAAAAGTCCTGAACTTCACTTGTGGAAGTGGTTGTTGGAAGGATTGCAACTCATGTATTATCATCAAGTGGTGGAAGGAGGGTTATATGAAATTTGACGGGAAGTTATAACTGCAGATGTGGATGGGTATAGCTCATAATGTACTATGTGAACTGAGGTGGCTGGTAGATGTTTGAGGTGTGTAAAAGTGTACATTTTATGAATTTCTATGTAGTTTGCTTCCCCTGGGTGTAGTTTTCTGCATGCATCAACTGAAATTTGCATTATGCTCAAATGGTTCTCTAATATATCAGTTGCATTTGAACAGATTTGCTCACTTTAAAACAAGCATTATAGCAGAACTGACTGGAGCAATTGCTTATACTTCCCTAAACATTGCTGTATTTCATGTCTTTATGCTAACAGCACATGCGTGCTCTTTCCCATCTTTAAAATAACTTTCCTTCTTTATCCATTTTTTTGTCTTTCAAACCCTGGCCGGGGTGAGGAAGCTTCCCTAACATCTTCTCTGAATTGGATTGATTTAATATTTTCTATATTGACATATATTTGTACATTATTTGCCCATTTCCAAAATATGTCAGTTTTAGATGACACAAGACACAAGCTTGTAGTAAAGGAAAAAAATAGTAACAAACTGAATGGTTGAGTGGCTCTTAGCAGAAGAAAGCATATCCATTTACTAGGCGGACTTCAACTTTTTCTCGTTCTGATGGGTTTTGCACAAGAAACAGTCTGAATGTTGCTTTACACAATGCAAAGATGATTCCATCTTGGGTGAGACCCATATCAAGGCCTCTAATAATGTTACGGTGCATTTCTGCAGAAGTCATTCTTCAAAGGCAAAGTGACAAGATCTGACCATGTAGCTTTTGGTGACCTGGAAAAATAGGGATAAAGTTGGGATAGTGATCCTTTATACCAGTAATTCTTAAATGATGGAAAAGCAGTTTTCACCTCTCTGTGGCTTCCCTCTCAGATTAAACCTTGCTTTGCAGGGTAGGGCCTTGGGGTAAAAGAATGCCAAACAGGGAATATTTCACAAACCCTCCGTTCTAGAATACTAGACAGCCGGATGCCTGGCCCTGATGGGAGAAAGTTGGAGAAGGCACTGGGGCTTTTGTTCCTCAGCTTCTAGCTTCTCTGTTTATATAGAATATATTCCAATATTAGGAAAAATGGCATTTGGATTATTGTCACTTTTTTGTTTTTAATTTGATTTTAAAAATGATTTTTGTTGTTTTTTTTTAGCTACAACTGATAACAATTCTGAAGGGTGTTAGAAATTTGAACATTATTTTGTACTATTCTCTTAAATATAGACTTAAAAATTGACATGTATCAAGAATGTCATTACAATTGATGTAGAGTAAAAGTTTCATACAGTGAGATATTCTTATCCCTTCTTGAGAAAGACTATTTTTTATGCTAAGATTACGTCCTTCCTAATTTTTTGGTGATGACAGTATCGTCTTTCGTATTAGAAGACAGTGGGGTGACTTCCACTCTCAGCTCTGACATATAAAGAGCTTGGAAGTCACTACCCCTGTCCTCACAATAAGAAAGAAGGTGAAGCAAACTGAAAATCATCTACTTTTTTAGATTTATCAGATAATTGAGGTAATATGTCAAACCACCGCCCTGAAATCTGGAGAGAAAGGCTCTTATAGAGAGTCGCAGTCAAGATCAACTTACCTGTAATTGAAGCCACTGGAGGCAGTAACTGGTAGGAACACTTAAATGGTGATTTTGATGAATTGCTGGAGTCTGAGTATAGACTTACTTGAGAGTTAAAAACTCTCAACTTTTCTGCAGACAAATTAGATCACAATTTCATTTTAAGAACAGAGACTCTGGAACCAGGTTATTTTGCTTAAAATCCCTGCTTATATATAAAATGGGTAATAGTAATAATACCTGTTTCATAAAGTTTAGAGGATTGAATGGGGTAAATGTACTTCTAAAGTTTGAAAGCAGTACTACCAAAGATTACCTAGAAATATGTGTGTGTGTATAACTTCGGCCAATGGTTTGAAATTTCTTTTTGACCTGTATTTTAGAATAACTACAAATCAGTAGCAAAATGGGTATTTCTTTTTTAATCATTAAAACAAGATCTATGATTTCCTGAGTGCTTATTGTGTACCTGGCATTGTAAACACTTCGATGTTTTAAGTCATTCAGTTTTTAAAAGAATTTTAGGATCAGGTTTAACTATTATTATTACTCCATTTGCACAGTGAGAAACAGAGGCTTAGTTTAAGTGTCTTGTGTAAGGTCACACAGCTCTTAATGCTAAAGCCAGTCATTGAGACCAGTTTAGGCTCCAGAGTGTGTGCTCTCAAATCCCAAAGTATACCAAAAATATACTGTTTGGTATAGATGATAAAAGTTAGATGGTGACATCTTGTTGGCACAGGTAGAGCATACGTGCAGAAAGCATTTGGGTGATTAGTGAGTGCTGATGTGGTCAGGGAACCTGTCAGCAAGGAGGCAGGACAGGAGCTTGCTTTGAAGGTTGAGCAACAACTGGCAACAACAGGACAACTGGCAAAAGCAGAAGAGGAAGCACTACTTCCCTGGGGAGTACTCTCTATAGTTCTTTTTTTAATCATCTGACTTTTTTACCGAAAGCTTCCATATTACCTGTGTGCCTGTGTGCACATTGCTCACCACTACCAAGGTCTCGTCTTTTCCTTTCATTTTGACAAAAGTCCCAAGTCCCTTGGAGTGAACTAATTGTGAATCTTACTTTCTTTTAGTCTATGTAATTTAATTAAACTGACATTAGACTGACTCGTACCCTTTTGTTGTTGCTGCTGTTATTGTTGTTGAAACTAGTTTAGAGCATTTTCTAAATCTGTAGTTTATTTCCTGAGTCTTTTGCTTTTACCGAAAGCCAATATGTAGTTCCTTTGGATTTTTTACCCCCAATAGTTAGTCCTCAGGTTTTTGTTGTGCTGGTGGTGGTGGGTTTTTGTTTCCTTGTTTTATCTTTTAGTTCTTAGACCATTCCTAAGTGGTAAGGTCAGGGCAGAAACTGAAGTCTTCTGTTTAAGTTTGTGTACTTTCTACTCTCCTGTATTCCCTCTTAGGTGAAATTGATCTTATCTTTCCATAAACACTCTTAATCAGTCTTATCACTTCTTGAATTTTGTTGAATTCAATGGATAACTGACTTGTCAGTTTCTGTTGGTGATTCCATTTATGCATGCGTTGGGCATGCATTTCTATGGCTTAGAATAGATAATCGTATCATTTGAAACCACTTTCTCATATTTAATTTAAACTTCCCTTTTCATAGCTACTACTTCAGTTTTGTCTCAGGAATTTTTCTGTTTACAAAAATAAAAATGTTTGCATGCAATGGCTCCAGAAATTTTGGTGACTCCAGAACACCCAATGTGATGGTATTAGGAGGTGGAGCCATTGGGAGGATATTAGGTCATGAGGGTGGAGCCCCATGAACGGATTTAGTGCCTTTGCAAAAGGAATCTCAGAGAGCTCTCCTGCTGTCTTTGCACCATGTGAGGATACAACAAAAAAGATAGCAGTCAGCAACCTGGAAGAGAATCCGCACCAAAACCTGACCATTGTGGCACCCTGATCTTGTTCTACCAGCCTCCAGAACTGTGAGAAATAAGTTTCTGTTGTTTGTAAGTCACTTGGTCTATAGTACTTTGTTATAGCATCCTGAACTAAGACATTTGCCAAAAGCAATATCAAAGTTAAAATTTATTGTTCTTCCTTATCTCTTTTAGTAAGATCTTATTTTTCATAAAAGGAAGATTTTTGCTAAATGGTAAGCTTTGAAATCTTCACACTTAATTGTCTTTTTCTCATTACTAAGTTCTAATTAAATTTTACACTGTATATTACAAATAGAAGTTTAGCTAAAATGAAACATTGTTTTGGTCCTATAGTTGTCTTAAACTTAAGTTTATCTTCCAAGAAGCATTTATGGGAAAGAAAACTAGCTGACATCTTTTTTAGGGGTTTTTAGTCTAGTGACTTAAGTTAAAAAATATAGGCTGTGAAACAGAACATTGAACTATTTCCTAGCCTGCCTCTGGTTCACAGCCTAGAATATCAAAAGATTTGTATGTAACCACTTATAGCTATTTGTTACAGGCTATGGAAGTGCAGAATGTAGAATTTGGCTTTCTTAAGTGATGGGTAGGCTGGGCTGCTAGGCATAGACAGTAGCAGTAGGGGTTGCAATTGTTATAGACAGAAAGTTGAAAGGCTGGACAGATAAAGCAGCACTGTCTGGTGGGAAGAGCTGAGTTTGAGTTCTAATAGTCCAGTTTATGGGCATTGTTATCTTGGTTTCTTCGTCTGTATAAGAAAAATGGAATTTTTTCTCTTTCACAATTTCACCCTAAAACTGCTGGAAAGCTTTCTACCTAAATTGGGCACTTAGGTTTGGAATGGTAAACATAAAATAAAAGCTCAAAATACAAGCTTTGTGATGATGTGTGTGAAATTCACTCTGGTGACCTCTCGTGGTGGGAGAGCTCATATGACTGCCCATCTGTGGCGATGGCCTTGCGTATTAAGCACCTTGGACAGAGAAAGCTGAGTCCTGACATTTCAGCATCCCCAGAAAGTCTCAAGGGCAGAAGCTCCATTAGGGTACTTCTCATATAGGCAACTCTATAGAGCATGCTTCAGAATGGGTATCTGGACAGTTTAAATAATTTTCTCGCCAAGTGTTGGGTAGACCAGCTAGCAGATAAAATGGAACTAATTTTGTTTTCATAGAATTGTGAGAATTAAGTGAAATGAAGCAAATTATACATTTGTACTTTAAAACTGTAATAAATATTAGTTATTATTGGAAGGTATGTAAATATCATAAGACCTTGATTCCTGGGCTTAATAGCTTGAAATTGATCATGATAAAGATTTAATGTCAGCTATTATTTATGTAGTACTTATTATGTTTCAGACATTGTTTTAAGTGTTTTACATATATTAACCAACAACTCTGTGAGGTAGGTCATGCTATTATTTAGTATATGTTTTATAAATGAGGAAATTTAAGCGTAGATTGATTAAGACCTTACCCAAGGTCATACAATTCACAAGCAATTAAGCCAGGATTTGAACCCTCGCCATTAGGCTCCAGATTCATTCTGTTAATCATGACACTATTCAGTCTTTTGGTGGTGAAGTATATATAGATAGCCATTTGATTGATTGGGTGGGAGAGGATAACATGGTGAAATTGGATATTAAGCAAATTGAGTCAGGCATTGTGTAAGTAGATTGGGGAAAGAGTGTAGGGTGATAAAGTCCTGAGCTTTGGTGGAGTCTTGTCACCACATAACACATGGCATTGTTAATGGTTGTTTACTTTACTCATCTGGAATATTCTACTTATATCTGTTTAGTAGGCTTAAATCCTAACTCCCTAGAGGTCATGTATTCTGTCTTTGTCTTTTCATGGATGGTATGGATACTTAAGGCAGGCTATTATGAAAGACAATTGGACATTGTCCCATTAAGGGATAGGAAATTTGTATTTGTATTCATTTTGGCAGATGGTGTATTGAGGGAAAAAGGAAGGAGGAACTCTTGTGTCTTAACCCTAGGTCTAATTACCTAAAATCAGAAATGTTTATCCAATTGGCATTAGAGAGATAGTCTAATGGTTGTTTTCAAGTTGGTTGAGACAGTTTCTTAATGTGTTTATAATGATGAAGTATATGTGGTTGGAGAACCATTGTATTAAAGGTCTCAGCAGTCTTCAAAAGGAGAAAATGCTCTCAATTCCCAATTTTTTTCTGGAACATAGTCCAAGTTGTAGATATTTCCATGAATAGATACTGGAATGTAATTACTGAGAGCATCAGAATGTTCATAAAGACTAGATTCCCAGTACCTTCTTTTTTTTTTTTTTTTTCCTTTTTGTCTTTTTTCGTGTCCGGCAATGGATCGCAACCCTCAGTGTCACGCCTGTACCGGACCAGACCGGCAACGGGATCGCAACCCTCGGTGTTGCGCCTGCACCTCGCTCAGCCAGTGAGCGGGAACCGGTCTGTATGTGGGATCCGAACCCTCGGCGGGAGCGCCGCCACGCTCCCAAGCGGCACACCCGGGCCGGCCCCCCATTACCTTCTTAAAATAATTTGATTCCAGTTTTCATTTTTTATTCATGAAGTCAGTTTTCATTCATCTGATTGTCTTCATTTCTTTCTGTCTTTGCCTTTAATTTAGAATAAGAAAACAGAGAACCCTACTCTGAATCCCTTCAATTTTATCATTAATGTAGGTCATGAAGCCAATTAACAGATTTAGATGGCCAGAAAAAATTGTCATTTATGTGCAACTTGTCATCAAATGATTGTGCTATCTGGCTAAGATTCCCAACTATACCTCCAGGATTCTCTATTTACTAATCAACTCAGGTATATGATGCATTCTGGTAAATTGAATACAGTGTAATGATGTGAAGCCATACCATCTGCTTTTATATTTAATATTTAAATATTAAATGTAAAAGCATAATTTACATGTTATTCATATGACTGTTTTGCATATAGCAAAGCTTTTTGAAATGCATTCATGTATTTGAGAAGAGGAAACATATTACTTTGCAAGTATTCAGTTAATAAATTCTTGTTTTTCACTGAATGCAAATGCATGTAATACTATATCATTTTCTTATTTTCAGAACTATCTTAAAAATCTGCATTTTGTAATCAAGTTCTGTTGGGGGCCTAAGGAAGCTAATATTTTTTGGGAAAAATAAAATTATGCTAAGAAGTTTTATTGGGAAACAAATAATTTTATTATGATTGTGCTGGACCAAAAAGTTCTTATCCTATCTACAGTAACAAGTTGAGAAAACACTTTCTTAAGTTTGGACTTGAAAGCCATGAATGATAAGATTCTGTAGAAAGTTACAGGAGTAAGAAGAAGTGCTCCAGTTCCGTTTATTCCTGGAGAAAGTACACGGTACTGAAACAGGATAAGAGAAAAAAATGTGTCTAGTGTTTTTTGTATATTTTGACTGAGTTAATGTGCAATTTGTGGTGCACTAATTTGTTGTCTAGCTCTTGTAATTCAAAAAGCAGTGGAAGTTTTTATGTTTAGTATAAATAATTTGCTATTTCCATAGTGTTTTTGCTTTGTTTGCAAGTAATAAAGCATACTAACTCTGTTTCTTTGAAAATGATTTTTTCAGTATTTACAAATGAATGTATTGGCCTAAGCCATGCTCTGCCATTGAAGTACATTCATACCCTTTTTAACACATCATGCACAGAGGGATGGCAGTGCTAGTCTTTGCTGTTTAATCAGTATGGTTTCACCTTTCTTTCTGAAGCTTTCTCTTGACCTGAGCTTGTTAAATAATTTCTTGTAGAATGTATGTGTGTGTATATGTGTATGCTTATATTGTATTTGAAGCAATGAAAATTGAAGCATTTGCCCGGTATCATTAGTCATTAGGGAAATGCAGACCTATACCACTTCATGCCCACTAGGAATGGCTATAATCAAACAGATAAATAAAAACAATTATTGGTGAGAATGTGGCAAAAATGAAATTCACATATACTGCTGGAGATAACGTAAAATGGTGCAGAAATTTGGAAAACAGTTTGGCAGTTCCTCAAAAGTTAAACATAGAGATCCTATATGACCCTGGAATTCCACTCCTAGGTATATATCCAAGATAATTGAAAACTTATGTTCATACAAAAAATTGTACATGAATGTTAATAGCTGCATTATTCATTATAGCCCAAAAGTGGAAACAACTGAAATACCCATCAACCGATGAATGGATAAACAAAATGTGATGTATCTACACAATAAAATATTATTTGAGGCATAAAGAGAAATGAGGTATTGATACTTGAAACAACATGGATTAATTTAGAAAACATTATGCTAAGGGAGAAAAATCAGACACAAAATGCTACATATTGTATGATTTCGTTTATATGAAATGTCCAAAATAGTCAAATCCATAGAGACAGAAAGTAGATTAGTTTCTGCCAGCCACTGGGGAGTGGGGTGGGAAGTGACCGCTGATGGGTATGGGGTCTCTTTTTGACGTCATGAAAATTCTAGAATTAAACACTAGTGATGTTTGCACAACCTTTTAAATACAGTAAAAACTACTGAATTATATACTTTAGAAGAATGAATTTTATGGTATGTGAATTATATCTCAAATTTTAAAAATCAAAGCTTAAGCATATGGAAAGTCAGATATTATTAGCAAAATAAAATACTAATCCTGAGTGATAGAAGGCCTTTGATAAATACTTGCCAAATAACTTTTCCCTATGATTTTTTTTTTTCTTACCGGTAACGGGATCATAACCCTTGCCACGGTGTCATCCGCACCACACTCAGCCAGTGAGTGCACCGGCCATCTCTATATAGGATCCGAACCCGTGGCCTTGGCGCTACCAGCGCTGCACTCTCCCGAGTGAGCCATGGGGCCGGCCCTTTCCTTATGATTTTTAAAGAGCATGTACTTAAAATATATGAAACTATGAAATGAAATTAGCCAAATTTACCAAAGGCATGAAAATAGTAATGATAGTAATGACATAGCATTAATCTATCTCAAATATGTAGTGATAAACCTTTTCTTGAGTCTTGAACAAACAATAAAAAGCCTCATAAAATTTAAGAAGATTTTAGTGAATAATTTAGGATTTGTTGCTCTTATAATAATATGGAAGTCTGTGTCTTCACAACAGCATTTCATTACTCCCATTAAGACTGTAGTTTCTTTCCTTCTTGCAAAATTAATTTGGTTAGTATCAGACACCAAGTTGGGAGTAGAATTTGTAACTGGTATGTATTCTTGCAATTTAATCATCTCAATTCTTATTGAACATTTAAATCTGAAAATTGAGATATATACTGCCTTGGTAAGTAATGATGATGAAATATATTCTGCTTGGTAAGTAGAATTGAAAATCACTGCAATTAGTTTCTTTCCCCTTTTTACTCCTTTCTCTCCCCCTTGAGGCACATTAGTTTCCCAAGTTATGAATTCAGTTTCTTTTGTTTGTTCTAGCCACTTAGATTTTCTTATTACGTACCTGTTTAATTTTTAATTTCTCATTAAATGTAAATATGGCTAATTTTCCTATCAGTGTTTCAAGAAATCTTCCATTTCTCTCTGCCACACCTTGATATAATGCTGTCTACTGTGTATTACTACATAACTAAAATGCTATTTTTGTTGTTAGATAGTTCTGGTGAAGCAACTTATCAATACATTTTAAATGGGTCAGAGGTTTATTTCTATAAAGTTGAGATAAATGTTATCAATATTGTTCTGGAAATAAAAATGCTAAGTGGAATAATATGTATAGTGCTATGGGATAGATTGTTACAATTACAAGAAAAATACTTAAGGATGAACATATCATAGGTATTCAGACTTAATCATTTTCATTTATTATATAATGTAGATACATTAAAAAAATACTAATCTTGAATCATGTGGAAAATAATTATTAAGCATGGACCATATGTCAGCCACTGTGTATTTGTAGTGGTCATGGGGTGGCTCTGGGTATTCCTGGTGATCAAAATGGATAAGATAATTCTTGCCCTTCACCAGTTATACTGCAATCGTGGAGCTCCTTATAAGGGAGCTCTTACGTGGCTGGAGCATAGTGACTGAGGCAGAGATTAGTGTGAGATGAGACTGGAGGGGTGGGCAGGGCACTGGTGATAACAAGCAGATAATTATGGTAAAGAGTTTGTACTTTATTTTCACTGTAATTCTAAGCCATTGAAGGCTTATTGCTGGGGAATCCAACTTCAGTTTTATACAAGATTACTATGAGCAGTGGTGGAAAATCATTGGAGGGTATCAGAGGAGAAGCAGAGAATCCAGTTGGTTGAATTTTGTTGTAATCAGGCAAGTTATGATGGTGGCTTAGACTAGAGTAGTGGCTGTAGAGCTAGAAAGAAGTAGGTTGAAAAAACCTGCTTGAAAGAAGAATAAACAAAATTTGGTGGATAGGATTTGGGGATGGTGGAGTGATGAAGGCAAAGGACATGTCGAGGATATTTTCTACATCTTCAACTTGAACAACTGGATAGATGGAGATTCCATGTCCTGAGATGGGGGACATGATAGGAGGAGCATATTTGGGAGGGACAGTTCAGTGTTCAATTTGGGGCATGTTAAGTCTGTGGGAAGGGGGATATGTTTATGAGGTAGGGAAGTGCAGGGTGTAGCTTGCTCTTCTTTGAGCTCTAGTTTATGGTCTGGGTACAAGGTAGAACATATAAACTACTTCCAAAACCAAACAGATTATATAGGTTTCCAGATCATAGATAAGTTGCTATAATTGATCACGTCTCTATGATCTCTCATACAGCACGGCACTCTAAAAATTTTTGTGTAATTCATGGGCAGGACATTAACAATGTTCATTTTATGGTCAAAGCTCACTTATTGTGATCTGTTTTCCTTGGTGTTCCTAGAAATATGTCTGCCTGGCCCACAAGGTCAAGTTACGGATTTGATCTTCACAAGGACCAGTTGGATTTAAGTTCCTTAGGACTGGCTGCATCCGTCATCTTGGATGGCTGACTTGATAATTCATTAGGAAGGAAACTGGGCTATAGAGTCATTATAAAATAGGAGTGACTTATCCTCAGTGAATGCATACTTTCGCAAACAAAGGCCACTAGAATGCCAGCATAGGTAGAACATAAATTTTGAGTTTTATGCAGCACAGATAAGTCATTCACTGAGGATTTGAACCACGTAGTTTTATTTATCTTTTGATTTCCTGAAGCCAGTATTTTTATTTCAATATTATTTTTTCCAAAAAACAGAAATGAGCCATTTAGGGGCTTAGATTATAACTGTTTCGTTCTTTGCTGTGCCTCCAGTTCCTGGTACGCATTTGACATTTCATAAATATTTATTAAATAGATGAGTGAAAGAAGGAATGGCTGAATCATCATTCTGTGGGAAAGGATAATTTAGTTTTCAGAAACCAAGACATCAGGCAGACCGTATTCTTCCCATAAGATTATGTCCCTGAAACCTGCTGATCAATCAGGCTGAAAAATATAAAGTTGGGAATCATCCTGATGAAAAGTGTTACAAAAACTATGAGAGTGGAAGTCCATGAGTGTGTGCAAGACAGAGTAAAGACAGAGGAAAAGTGAAAAGCAGAGAAAGGGAGATTAGAAGGAGGGGTGAAGTTGCAGGAGAGCAAGGTGTCCCCTGGACTCAGGAAGTAGGAGCCGTCAACAGTGGGGGGAGAGAGCTGGGAAGTGAGAAGGAATGGAAATGGAAAGAAACCTTTGGATTTGGCCAGATGTAATGAATTATACGCCTGAGTGTACAGTGTGAAGTAAGACTGGGGAAATTATATCCTTTCACTTACGCTTTTCAACACTAATGATTTCTATTGAGAGGGATCTTTTTCTTAAGTGAAGGTGTGATTAGTTTTGATTTTCTGCTGTGTATAGCCCAACATTCATAGGATACTATTTACACTTATATTGAAGGGTTTGTTTTATGATTTCTTGTAAGCTGATTATTTAATAGATCAAGGCCATATTTTTTCATTGCCGCTATTATAGGTAATTATGTTTGATACACACACACACACACACACACACACACACACACACACACGGATACTTCAAAAAGTTGATGGAAAGTTTCATGTTATCTTTTAATTCTGTTTTTCCACCAACTTTTTGAAGTACCCCTGTGTGTGTGTGTGTGTGTGTGTGTGTGTCTGTGTGTGTGTATAATTATTTAGGGAAATTGCAAAAACATCACAGTAGTTGAAGAGTTGAAAATTGACTTGAGTTCCAATATGAAAAATTTAGGCCATTTCTCCTAAGTTATTTGGGAGCTTTTGAGTTGAAATTTTATTAAATTCTCTAGTTCATGACAGGGTTACAGAGCTACAATAATAAGTCCATGACAATAAAGAAAGTTGGGTTGTGCTAATAATGTGTGTGTATGCATGTATGTGGCTAATTATATATGTGTGTTGCTAAGTATATATATATATATATATGCACATGCATACACATACGAAGGTACTTCAAAAAGTTCATGGAAAAATAGAATCTGTATATACATAGTTTTTTCTTGGGCATTGCTTTGGGTGTGATGTTGATAATAAAAATTCATATGGGGGATAGGGAGCACATTTAAGCCTTATTAGGATGCTACCATTTTCAAAGGAATTAGTTTTCCCATAGCGAGATTACCTTATAGAAATTAAAATAGTAGCTGCCATTTATTCAGCACCTCCTTTGTTACAAGCATGTCGCAATAATCCTTGGAAGGAGGTGTTATCAGTTATCATTCCTAATTCAAAATGAAGGAAGTTCAGAAAGTGATTTGCCCTAAGTCACAGATCTAGTAAGTAGGAGAAATGTGCCTTTTTTTTTTTTTTTTTTTTTTTTACTCCAAAGCCTATGCATCATGCAACATGCTCTCTGAGTTAGAAGAGAACTTTCTCAGCATCCTGTCCCCTAAGCTGCCTATTTACCCACATCTACACCTAGCATTTTTTTCTTTCTTTGTTTTAAGGGGAAAGGGCTCTTCCCTCCAAGACTTTATTCTTTTTGTTTATCTCTTTCATCTTTAGTCTGTCTCTCTTATCCCCCTCTCTTTTGTTACTAGCTTCTTCCCACGAACATAAACCAGTCCCTCCCCAGAGCAAATATGTTCTGTATTAGTTTGCTGCATAACAAATCACTCCAAAACTTGATGAAGTAAACCAAGTACCATTTATTTAGCTCACTGTTCTGTGCATCAACAGATTAGGCTGGGCTCAGCTGAACTCACTTGTACATCTGTGGTCAGCTAGACACCTTTGCTTCTGGGCCATTAGCTGGCTAGTGGCCAGGGCCATTGGGGCGACTAGAGCAGGTGTCTTTCTTTTATTATCCAACAGGCTAGCCCAGACTTCTCCACATGGTTGCTTGAGAGGGTTTCATGAGAGAGAAGCCTGAAAATCACCTTGAGGCCTAGGCTTGGAGCTCATGTAGTATCTCTCCCTCTACATTCTGTCAGCCAGAGAGTATGCCACAATGCCAGCTCAGATCAGGGGGCTGGAGAAGTCGACTGTTGAACCATGGAACTCTTTCTTGTTGCTAACTCCAGCTCACCTTGTAAGACCATAGCCATGTCATCACCTCTGGGCTCCTTCTGTCGCTGCATTTAGAACATTGTGTGGCAGTTGTTGGTTTACTTCTTAGTGGGATGTGAGCTCCTTAAAAACAAGGACTGTGTTTTAATCCAGGATTTGGCACATAGTAGGTAATCTTTAAAAGCTGAAGTTTTTGTAAAATTAAAGCATTCAGGCAGTTGATGTCTGGTAATATGGAAATTGAGATAGAAGATAAAGTATACTTGCATCTTAAAACTTGTTTGTTGATATTTAAAAACTTTGGAGCAAACTCATTCTGACATATCAAAACTGAATAATTCTTTTAAAAAATGGAAGGGGTAAAGAATCCTGGCCAGGATTCTCAATAGAAATCATTATTTAATATTTGCACATTATCTTTGTAGGTTTTTCATTAGGTTACAAGTTTGTTTACAAGGAAGACTGATATAATTACTATATATTAATATAGTTATTATATAATTAATGTATTATTATAATTTCATGGCATATTTGTCAGAGAAAGCATATTAACAGGTCCATTGGAATTTGGGATAAAATTTCTATTTTAGAATGTAAATGAAGGAAGGGAGTCAGCCAGTTTTCTGGATGTTATTCTGGAAAACATTGAAAATAGATATTGCCATTAAAATAGGAGGGAGGATATACCTACTGTGAGCTCATCTTCAAGTGAATATGTCTTATCAATGTACTAATTCTTAATTGATAGATTTTCATTTTATTTTTTAGGTTCATCTATCTGTATACCTCTCCAGATTCCTAAAATCTGACCACATTTTCCCATCCCGGGGCTGTTTTTCTGGTATTTAACAATGCAGCGGAGATCAAGAGGGATTAATACTGGGCTTATTCTGCTCTTTTCTCAAATGTTCCATGTTGGGATCAACAATATTCCACCTGTCACCCTAGCAACTTTGGCTCTGAACATTTGGTTCTTCTTGAATCCTTTGAAGCCCCTGTATTACTCCTGCCTTAGCGTGGAGAAGTGTTACCAGCAAAAAGACTGGCAACGTTTACTGCTTTCTCCCTTTCACCATGCTGACGATTGGCATTTGTATTTCAATATGGTGTCCATGCTCTGGAAAGGCATAAATCTGGAAAGAAGACTGGGAAGTAGATGGTTTGCCTATGTCATCACCACATTCTCCCTACTCACTGGGGTAGTGTACCTGCTTTTGCAGTTTGCTGTTGCTGAATTTATGGACGAACCTGACTTCAGAAGGAGCTGTGCTGTAGGTTTCTCAGGTAAGGCAGAAGAATTTCTGAGGTAGCCTGTATGAAGGCAGTGAGGGAGGTGTGGCTGCTATCATTTTATGAAGTGCTGTTCCCTAGTTGGTAAGAGGACTGCATTCTGGGTGGTTAAGAACTGCTGAGGCTTGCATCTTGAAGAGGAGGCCGACGGGAGCACGGGAGGGACATAGTTTTTACTGTTCTGCATTATGCCACATCATTGACTCTTGAACAGTCTGGACTAGGGCCTGCTGAAAGGTGGTTTTGTAGGAGATGTAGTACTGGAAACATGGACTGGCCGCAATATGATAGAGCCATGGAAAGATCCATAGGTGCATTTGTGGTAGGAGTTCTCAAAAAAGATGAGTATGCCTATGAATCTACTTCATAGTAGATTCACTGTGCACTGATTACCAAATGGTCTGAGTCCAGTGAGACAGAACATGCGCATAGGCAACAAGTTACATAAGGTGGATTTATTACTTAGAGATAGGCAGCGAAGGACAACAGAAGCCTAGGATTCATTGTAAGCCAGTCCCCCAAGGCTCAGAAAGCTACCCAGTGCAGATGGAGTCTCAACTGTGCATGCCTCACTCACACTGCAGATGAGGGACCCCAAAAGGCAGCCTGCCCTGGGTTACATATCTTGGAGGTCTCATGAATCACTGGGTAAAGATTTGAAAGATATCCTGTTCTAGGAGGGAACTGTAACAGAGTCTGGGCTGTTCTGGCTAGCTCTGCCTTTATCTCAGGATGTCACATTTCCAACACATTCTAGTTATTTTTTAGAACTGTAAGTGAGAAAGGTGGGAGAACTGTCCCACATATGTCTCTAAATAACTTCATTAAAATAAATGTGCCACATTCTCCCATGGCATGCTTGCTATGTTTTAGGAGCCACGATAGTCACTCTATGCCGGAGACCAGCTCCAGTCGAGTTGGGGGTCCTTGAAAGAGGGATGAGGAGACGGCGAAAATAAAAAACACAGGCAGAGACCTTGGCTCCTCTGAAGCATGTTCTCAGCCTGCGGGCTGTCAGCGCTGTTGCAGCCAGAGCAGCTAAAGCAGCTGAAGCAGCCTTCAGACTGAAAGCAGCATTTTTATTTGTTACACAACACGGGGGCGGGGGCGGTNAAGCAGCTGAAGCAGCCTTCAGACTGAAAACAGCATTTTTATTTGTTACACAACACGGGGGCGGGGGCGGCATTTTAACTACATAAATCTTTAAAATTATTAAGCCAATAGTTAAACAAAAACTTTTCTTAAAATTACATCAGTTCTCATAAAA
>NW_007726421.1:644183-660731 GCF_000696425.1 Galeopterus variegatus | reverse complement strand
TCTTTTGGAAACTCAGGAAACTGCCATGCTGACCAAAACATCAAAAGAGAAAGTGAAAGCAGCGCCACTGTGCCAAGGCAGAGATCTTTACAATGAAAGCAAGTGCTGGTAGCTGTGGCCCTGCCAGCAGCTCTCCCTCCAGGGCCTTGCCAACTTGGAAAGGGCAGCCCAAGCTATTCTTTTCAAGACCCCGCTATGGCGTGGACTGTGCCAACTCTAGATAATTCTATTTAATTCATATAGCAGATCCATAGGAAGGTAGCATCATCTTTATTTTGTAGATGAGGAAACTAAGACCCATAGAAGTGAGGTACCTAGCTCAAGGTTACACAGTGAGTAAGTGGTAGGGCTGAGATTTAAATCCAACCTGTGTGATTTTAGTCATGTGATGCACTGTCTCTCACCTTTCCTCCTCACTAGTTCTTTTTTTTACAGATATTTTATGAGACTGAAATTGCCATTAGGACTTAAATTCGGTGTTCTAAACATTAGAATGTGAAGGGAGGTGAGGGGAATAGTCCTGAAACAAGGAAATCTAATCTCTCCCTCTACTTGCACTGTCATTCTTCCCTCTGCTCTCCCAGATGCATCCTTATGCATCTCATTGTGGAGAGGAAAGAAAATATGTCCTGGCTTCAGAAAGTATTCCATAGAGGCTAGAAAAATATATATTACTGGTTTTTTAAAAATGGAGTTAAAATTCATATAGCATAAACTTAACTATTTTAAAATGTATATAATTCAGTGGCATTTAGTACCATTGCTGGTGTTTTATTCCCATTTTATATGTTATGTATTTAGTAGCATACTGAAAGTCAGTATGAATTTCCATGTTAAGAAACATCAAAGGAATGGTTGCTTTGAGCATTGTCTTTTTACTGAATGCTGGGTAATAAGGAATAGAGTATGTTTCACAGCAAAAAGTTAGATGTAATCAGATACCCATTTTCACATTAAATTAGTGGTTTTGGTAAATGTTGATTGTCTCCATATTTGGATTGTTGATATTTGTATGCTCTTTATTCTTTTGTAGGAGTTTTGTTTGCTTTGAAAGTTCTTAACAACCATTATTGCCCTGGAGGCTTTGTCAACGTTTTGGGCTTTCCTGTACCCAACAAATTTGCTTGTTGGGCAGAACTTGTGGCTATTCATTTCTTCTCACCAGGGTAAGTGTTTACTCGTAGAGAATAAAACGAATAAGCAGATGTTTAATGGAGAAAGGATTGCAATAATAATGAGGTCACCAACTGTTTTGTTCTGTGAAGTTTATTCTTTAACTATATGGACCAAACCAAGCTTAATGGTCCTAATGTCCAACATTCCTGGGTTTGAGTCGCGTCAACTTTTGAACTGTATAATTTTGGGGTATTTTTCATATCTGAGTTTCAGTTTCCTCACCTTTTAAGTGGGAATAAGAGAACGTAACTAATATGCAGATTTGAGGATCAATATTGACCAGCCAGTCAGCTAGTTAATTCTAATGACAGTAATCCAAAGAGGTTTGTAGAAGCCACATTATTATAAAGATGAAAAACCACAACGTATGTTGGTTGAATGCTTTTAAGCCATTTTAGCTGTTAGTTATCTTGGAAATAGAATTCTTTAAACAAAACGCTTTACTCAGAACCTAATGGATCAACTGTGAACTGTTTGGGGTTGAGAGGAAGCACGGGGTCTCATCCCTTCCCCTTACTCCCATGTTGATGTGGCTTGCCTCAGTGGCACCTCCCCCAGATGGTAGGGTTCCAGGAAGCGCAGTTCCAGAATCGCTCATGTCAGTGAATCCTTTCCTTTACAGATGAGGACATGGAAATTTGGGACTTGTATTTTCGTTTCTGTTGCTTATAAATGACTACCTGAAACTGGGTAATTTATAAAGAAATGAAATTTATTTCTTACAGTTTTGGAGGCTGGGAAGCCTGAGGTTCAGGGGATGCATCTGGTGAGGGTTTTTTTTCTTGGTGGTGACTCTCTACAGTGAAGCAGGATATCATGGTGAGAATGGTCTGAGCAAGAGAGTTAAAATTCTCACTTGTTCTCTTTACAAACCCATCAGAACCACGGCCATTACTCCATGAATGGATCGATCCATTCACAAGGACAGAGTCCTCACAATCTAATCACCTTAACAAACCCACATTTCAAATACCATAATTGGATTTCCCCACCTTCTTAACACTGTTGCCATTGAGATCAAGTTTCCAGTAAATGAACTTTTGAGGGACACAGTTGAACCATAACATTTGTCAAAAAGCTTGTGGCACACACTAGTCAGGATTCAGACTTTCTGACTTCTGCTTTAGTTCTCCTCCCCATTTACGCTATACTTTTCCTCCTTAGTTTCCTTTTTTGCTTTCTGTTTAGAAAAAGGAGAATGAATTGTGTTATTTTTCCACCTCTTCCACTAGCTTCACTTCACTTAATCTGTATTATGCAACTGGAAACACATGGTTGGTTTGTTTATTTATACCGTGCGGGCCTGGACAGTGTTTGGAGAAGGGGGAGATTCAGAAGATTCAGAAAAAGTAAGGAGGTTTTTTGTTTTCGTTTTTTTTTTTTTTTTTTTTTTTTTTTTTTTTTTTTTTTTTTGCTGCTCTTCTTTTCAGACAGGAGTTTTTATTTTGGTTTTGATTTGTGCGCTTGTGTTGGGTGTCATACCTTATTTGAGAAAATTCTCCCTGGGCTATGTGTCAGCCCAGTAACCTTCTTTAAATGCTAATTTCTCATCATGGGCAGCCATTGGCAGCTGGTCTGTAAATGGCAGTGATGTGGCCACTGAACACCATTCATTTACAATTGTATTGTTACTTGTGACAGTTCAACGAAGAAAGCCTAACAAAATCTTCAAAGTTTTCTTTGAAAAAGAGTCCAGTAATGTCTGTCCCTTATCTGAACAGCCCTCTTTATACCTTGTCACTCACAGCTCCTCTGAGTTGCTTGATTTGACTTGGTTCTCTGTGTAGCCTCTTGTATGTGACTGGCAACACCCAACATTCATATGAAAATCACTCCCTTTGGTATTGAACTTTTACCCTATAATGAATCCATTGAAAAACAGTGTTTTTAATATTCTCATGCAGCTATTTCTGAATCATCTTGCTTTTTTTTTTTTTTTTTTTGAGGCCCTCCCCCACTTTACTTGGAAAAGACCTAGTTGCATTTTTGTGTAATATGCTTATTCTGGGTGGAATGACCTGATATTCTGAGACTGGGAAGTAAAAGAAATAATAAAATTTTTTTGTTTGTAAGATTTGACTGCTTTGAATGATAAACTTTGAATACCTAAGCATCTACTTAAGCATGTGTCCAGATAAAGACTGAGCTAAACACTAGTCCAGGAAACCTAAGAAGAGAGCGCTGCTTTGATGATGGATCTTGGAAGAATGAGAGAAACTGGAGCTCTCATTGCTTTGCATTGTTATTCTCCTGGTGGTTGTCAATTAGAATTTTCACTGGGAAAACACTGTAAATCTTTAGAACAAAGAGGCCTGCTGTATTGTAGGACTATATGGGCTGCCTGTAGGAGGAAAAAAAAAAATCTGCCAAAGCAAACATTTGGTGAACTTATGTATTTTATGAAAGCCATGGAATTAGCAATTTCCCCCAGTTAAGGAGTTTTATGAAGGAAGCACTCCAAACAAGCAGCTGTTAGGCATTGTGAGGTGTATGGGCTTGACAACCAGAGTGAAGCAATCACATGTATTTACGTGTACTTTTACTTTTCACAGTCCTTGTATGTATTTACCTCAGTGATTGCTCTGTTTCACAACTATTTTTTATTTCCCTTTATGTCCTGGGTCCCAGTTAGGTGATTGAGTTTGAAGAGGTGGTCAGGAGTGATGTGCAGGCCACTTCGGCAGGCTGTCTCCTGCATAGATTGGGCTTTTACCCCTTCTCACCTTTAGCCACCACCAACATTCTGTTGATGAAACGAACGGGAATCCGATGCCAAGTTTTACTTTCTAGCCCAAATTATGACCTCTACAGTTTGTCATTTGAGCCTTAGGCTATGTAGGCAGAAAACTGAAGCTCTGAGAAATGAACACCAACTCAGTGATCATGCTGGAGGGCAGTGGTCAGGTGTGAGAGGACCAGGGCTCACATGCTAGCTATGGGACTTCAGAAAAACCATACAGCCTCTTTGAGTCTCATTTTCCGTGTGTGTAAAATAGGAATATTATGTCCTCTGTTTCATAGGCCAGTTTTAAGGAGTCTAAGAAGTAATCCATGTGAAAGTACTTTATAAACTATAAAAAGTACTTAACCCTTCATTTTTATTATTAAATAGATCTCTGGAAGTGTACAGTGTCCCTGAAAGGAATCATACCTAATTTCTTTTTTGTTCTAAAAATGAGTAAAATAAATCAGCTATTATTTAATTTTGTTTGAGTTCTACTCCCCATTCCCTTTGCTCCAGCTTGATTTTTCCATCCTCAATGATAGTCTAAAAATGCCTGTAAGCTACTCATAAACACTAATTAAGCTGGCCATGACTGCATTTGGACCCTGGGAGATTCTTCGATATAACATGGCAGTTTTGAAAACATTAAGCCCTTCGCTTTGCATACTGCTTCATTACTAATGTCTGACAAGAGTAATTTCTTTGAACCTGCTAAAAACTATTTAGTTAGATTGATCAAATGAGAGAAAAATATATTTAATACTTTTTCTACTTGTTCCAATTTTCTTTATTATAAAAACTTTCAAGCATAAAAGTTGCCAAACGTTTTTGGAAATGTTATATTGTAATAACTTCATCCTAAAAACTTCAGCCTGCATATTCTAAAAATAAGGCATTCTTTTACATAACCACATTACTATTGTTATACTAAAGAAGATTAACAGTAATTACCCACTGTTGTCTAGTAATCGGTCCATATTTAAATTTCCCTAGTGTTCAAAATGTCTTTAATAACTTTGATTTTGGGAGTGGAAGAGGACCAGGATCTAAGGTTTACATATTGTGTTTGCTCATGATACTTCTTTATTCTCTTTTACTCTAGGACAGCCCTTCTACCTTTTTATTTTTCTGTGACATTGACATTTTGAAGAGATCACATCTCTTGTAGCATGTCCCATGTTCTAGATTCATCTGCTCATTTCCTCGTGGGGATGCGTAACTTGTCCCTCTAGCCCCTGCATTTCTGAAACTGGAAGTTAGGTCTAAAGGCTTGATTAGAATCAGACTAAACTGGCTTTTTGGCAGGAATACTCCATAGGGGTGATACTGTACACTCCAAATTATGTCACATCAGGATGGCCATAAATACCAGGCTTTCCCTCTATTAGGAGTTACAAGTTTGATCACTTGATTAAGGTAGTCTCTGTTGTAAGGGGACGTTTATCCCTTCTCATTTAGCAAATAATCCATGAAGTGATACTTGGACATCATGCAGAAAGCTTGTTCCCAATAACTTCTCACCTTATGGTTTCAGTATATATCGATGGTGATCCTTCTCTTAATTGGTTATTTCAGGAAGAACTGTGAAAGATGATGTTCTGATTCTATTATTCATTCTACATTTTTTAGATGGAGGTAAGCCAGGGTTGGGAGTTAAGACCCAAAGGCAAGCAATTGAGGAAGATGAGTGTTCCTTAAAAGGCCGATCTTAGTTTTGTGGGCTTCAAGCTTATTTGATTTTGTGGATCCTCTTTAAGATAATGTGCAAAATTAGATACAAAAGTAAAAATTTTAAATGATAAGAGAAAGAACAATGATTTATAAGTTTTTAAGAGCTGACAAATATTATAAACGTTATGAAATCCATAAAAATAATGTAATCTTAATTCCCTAGCACACCTCTGTAATATATTCTCCCACAGGTTTTGCTGCATGCTCTTTGATCTCTTCTTCATAAGAAAATAATTTGGCAATGGCATTTTTTTTGAGAGTTATAAACATAGGAATTCTGATGAAGTTTATTTTGCATGATTTTCAAGAAAAAAAGGAAAATGGTGCATTTATAATTGTATATACTGCATTATCAAGTATATTCCTGACAGAGGAGAACTTCTGTTTAATTTTTGTTTTGACTATTAGTGAGAACTGAATGCTCAACTTATAGTTTTATGTGCTTGGTGTTAGGAAGATTTTCCGGACACTGGGTTCTGACTTTCTGACTCTGGTATGATGACCATACCATCAGTGGTGGCTGCCTTAGGACATTTATTTGAGTGTGCTGTGTGACTGCTGCTCCTGTGCTTCCTGTTACAATCTGGGTTAAGGACACAGAGTGGGCATTAAGGGTATTTCTGGAAGCCACTTCTGCACTGCAGTGACTTAACTATGCATGGAAATTACTGCAAACCACATAAATATACCCTATTGAACCCAAACCAAATATATCCTCAGCTCAGCTTCCCTTTAGCTGAATCCCAGAAATGTCTGTGGCCACTCCAATGCCACCTGACATAGGAGGAAGTATGATGGGGTTCGGTGGTGGTGGGAGGTTGGAGTTTGAAGACACAGCAGTTTTAACTGAGTGCAGTTAAAATAGTTCACTTTCACAAGTTTTACAAAACATACAACCATGTGCACATGTTGCTGTGACCCCTCCCATGGCTCTGAAGGAGCTCAGGCAAATGAGAGGCCTGATGCTTTATGAGCTTCTTGGAAAATCTGCATGAGGTTCTATTGAGAAGGTTGTCAAAGGGGTGACTATGAAGCTGAAGAGGCCTGTAGACTGTGGGAAAATAGAAGAATTAGGAGGTAGGAGTTTTTGTTAAATTTGAAAATGGAGAGCTGTGAGAATAGGAATTGGTAGTCAGAGGAGATGATGTTGGAATTTTTCTTACTTCTGACGTAGTCCACAGCATGTCTGTTGTGGTATGAAACTGAGGAATGGTGGGAAAGGTCATTGGAGTCAAGGAGATATTAAAGGGTTGTGAGTTTAAGGTGTTGGATGGATTATCTGCATTGACAGTGAAATTACCCAGTATGATTGTAGGAGGTATGGTGAAATGAAGACTGTGAGATTATCCCAGAGTTCTCCATGGATGTCAGGAAATGATATTAGAGGCAGATAGCAGATAGCATTCGTATTAGTTTCTTATTGCCATTGTGACAAATTACCACAAACTTGGTGGTTTAAAATAACAGAAATTTTTTTTCACAGTTTTGGAAGCTGGAAGTCCTAGACCAAGTATCATTGGACTGAAATAAAGGTGTTGCCAGAGTGGAGCACCCCCAGAGCTTTACGGGAGAGCATATTCCCTGCCTCCTTCTGCTGCTGGCATCTGCTGGCATCTCTTGGCTGTGGCCACATCACTCCAATCTCTGCTTCCCAGGTCACATTGCCCTCTCCTCTTCTATCTGTGTCAAATATCCCTCTGCCTTATAAGGACACTTGTGATTGTATTTAGGAGTCACCCTGGTAATCCAGGATAATCGCCTTGTATTAGTCTGTTTCTGTTGCTTATAACATAAAACCTGGAACTGGGTAATTTATGAGAAAATGAATTTATTGCTTACAGTTTCAGAGGCTGGGAAGTCCACAGTCCAGGGAACACATCTGGTGAGGGTGGCTTTACAGCAATGCAGGGGTCTCACATGGCAGAAGATGGTGGAGCAGAGAAAGAGAACTTCTCATGTGGTCTTCTTTTAAAGCCCTCAGAACCATGCCCCTGACCACCATTATTAATCTGTTCACTATGGCAGTCCTACAATCTAATCATCTCTTCAAGGCCCCACCTTTCAATTACCATAATAGGATTTCCCACCTGCTTTACACAGTCACAGTGGAAACTAAATTTGGGGGGGATGTTCAACCCAAGGCACGCCTCATCTCAAGGTCCTTAATTAAATCACACTTGCTAAATCCTTGCCATAAAGGTTCCATTCACTGATTCTAGGGACTAGGATGTGGATATCTTGGGGGAGGAGGGGGGATTATTCAGCCTACTACTTGCATTTTTCACTTCCTTTCTAGGTGGTGAGCTTCTTGAGATTAGAGACTGTTTCTTATTAATCTTTGTATCTTAATCATCTGCCTGAAACATAGTAAGTACTTAGTAAATATTTATGGTTAAATTACCATAGGTTAAAGAACATTAACGAAAGGACCTGTAGTTTCATGGTTGCTTTTGGCCTGAAATCTCTTGCTAGATTCCCTTAAGATCTCTATCAGGTATTTTAAATTTACTTCATTTTTTCAGTTATAAAATAGGCTGATATCTGATGTTTTACGGCTTAATGTCTTACTCAAATGGAAGGATGTAGTAATCTTGAGCAATTTTGAATTAAAACTTGAGTAAGAAAAGAATGTTTATTCCCTCTTGTGCCTGTGCTTTTGGGGTCCTTGTTCAATGTTGACCTAAATCAATATACTATTTCCCTCCCCCTAGGAAGTTCACAATTTAGCAAAAGAAAAACTTCTAACTGAAACAAAACAGAAGGCAGAAATTTTGGTTCAATAAAAGATGAGGAATAGAAAAGGAGGGTAATTAACTCTGAATTGAGAAATTAAGAGCCTTTGTAGAGGTGGGAGTTATGGGAGGGTACTTGAAAATGTTCATGGAAAAATTGAATCAAAAGATAATCCGAATCTTTCCATGCACATTCCGTGAACTCCACCCCTCATATGTATTGAGCATTAAGAGATAATAGGGCAGATGATGGACTGCTCTTTGTAACGAGAATAGAAAGAAGCATGGCGAGTTTATGAAACAGCAAAGAATCTGTCCACAGATACTGAGAGATAAAGCTGGTGGTGTTCCCCCAAATATGTTTTTTAAACACTAGTTCCTTGAGGTGTTTCCTGGAACAAGGCTTCCTGGTCAGTAAACTCTAGCACCTTTGGTGTGGTCTGTGTTCCCACAAGGGCATAGTGCACATGAAGATGTGAAGTGTTCTGAAAAGTGCTGCAAGAGAGAAATCAGGTTAACCAATTTGTTTCTCAAATTTATTTGATGATAGCACCCTTTTGTTTTAGCACTAGCATGAAGCAATCTATAGAACAAGTGTTCTTCATGATACATTCGTAAACACTGAGTTAGGATGTTTAAATCTGTGGTTTAGGAGAGGAGGCCAGGAATAGTGTAAGAGTTTGAGGTGTTGTTGTCAGAGATCTAGTTAATTTGGTGACATAGACTGGAGAAGAATCTGAACACTAGAACTAGTGCAGTGGCCAAGGAACTAGAAAAAGAGCAGGTCTATGGGAGAGAGGTTCCCAAAGCCCAGTTGACAGCCATGGGTCTTAATAGTAATGACTGTCACGTACTGGGAATTTTCTCATTCCAAGAACCATTGTAAACCCTTTGCATATATTATCTCATATAATCCTTACCCCTACTTTGTGAAAGAAGAATTATTATTTCTGTTACTTAAGGAATGAGGAAACTGAGGCATAGAAAGTTTTAAATACCTCACTTTAGCTATTCACATACCAACCACATGGGATAGCCAGTGTTTAAGCTTCAGCAATCAGATTTCCAACTTCCTGTTCTAAACCAGTGGTTCTCAAACTTTTTGGTCATAGCACCAATTTAGAATCTTGTAAATTATTGAGGACCCCAAGGAATTTTGGTTTATATGGATTATATCTATCAGCATTTATCATGTTGGAAATCAAAATTGTTTTTAAAAATTAATATTTATTGTAATTCATTTAAATGTATAACATTATTAATAATTCATTTAAAATAACAATGGTAAGCCCAATATGTGTTGACATAAAACATAGTTTTTGTGAAAAATAAGTGTAGTTTCTAAACCAAAAAGGTAATGAAATGAATAGCAATAACATTTTTGCGGAACTCTTTAATATCTAGCTTAATAAAACAACTGTTTCCATATCTGCTTCTGCATTAATCCATTAAGATATATAATTTTGGTTGAAAGACAGTTTGGCCTTATACAAGTATGTACTTGGAAAGGGTGGGAGGGAGTGTTTTAATAGCCTTTTCAGATAATTGTGGATATTCTTTCTACTACACCAAAACTTGGTAAGTGGTAGTTTCTTGAAAGTAAGTTCCAATGTGGAATCTGAAACCATGTCAATGAACCCTTCCATGTCCTATAACCTTAAAATCCACTAGTCTGTCTTGAACTTTGAATGGATCTTTTACCCATGTGTGATTTTCTAATATCATGCATTGGTTATTTGGAACTATTGGTTTACTAATTATGTCATGTAGGCTTTGTAAATATTGACAAATTTAATTATATAATATCAAAATATCACATTTATTAATATTACCACTGATCTCATCAGAAAAGTCTTTAAGTATTAGGAAGCTGTCAAGCTCACAGTGGCAGACAGAAGTTTTCCAAAATTCTTACTGTCACTTGAAAACCCAAATTATATTATTGGCAACAAATATCATCAGTTGTTTGCCTTGAAGGCTCATTTTTTTCATTTCTGAGAAAATGTGTGCCATTTTCCATTCAGCCATAGTTCATCAGTTTTTCTTTCAAGTAAGCATGGTGGGAGGTGGGGGTGGTCCATGAAAATGGGATCTAGTTCATCTCACAGCTGAAACAACCACACAGGTGCTTTTCCTGGACACAGGTATCTTTCTTTGCTGTGCAGCTGAAGTGCTTTATGCGCATTTCATGTTTCATCACACAGTGTATTTAAAAGATGTGTACTGATATTGGTGTTTAATAAAATTAATAATATCACTGCTTCATCAAGGATATTCTTGAATAAAACTTGAATTTTTTTAGAACTGTGACTGTGTGGCTGTGATGAATAGAATGACTATTGGTACTGTTTAGAGCCACTGCCTTGATTGATTTGATTTATGCTAAGGCATCAGCAGCTGTACTTACCATTGCTTTTGTACCATTAGCACAAGTGTTAACACAGTAAAAAAAAAAAAAGGCAGATAATGTCCTAATGTTGCAATGAAAGTAGTTTTGACTTCATGAACCTCTGAAATAGTCTTAGGGACTTCCAGTGGTTCATAGAGCTTTAAGAATTTCTAATGTGAACTCTGATGCTACTTTTGTAGTCACTGGAAGCTTTCTTAGGTTGTATGAAGGGGAAGATGGTAACGTGGAACCTGGACAAGTAGAACCTTTTTCAAGAGAGCTTCATGTAGTCAGGGATAGGAAGAAGAAAGAGGCAGTAGAGTATGTAAAATTATATGTAACCACTAAAATTTCTAATTGAGAACTGTCAACATGAACTGTTAACTCTGTGTATAAAGGAGAATGGCTTCCAAAGTGGAAGCCAAGTTCATCTATTATGTAAAGAATTGCTTCTGGATAACTGACCAGGAGGCTATTCGAGATCTCTGGCAGTGGAGGAAGTCTCTAAGAAAATAGTTTATCAGTTTGTTAAAATTTTCTGTCTTATTTCATTTCGGTAACAGTTGATATCTGGCTGTCCTTTTTATAATGCAGAGTGAGAACTTTCCCTACTGTGTTTGATAAATGTTCAGGTTCCATTGCCAAGAATGTGTTGTCCAAAATGCCTGTTTAGTTTTTAAGATGGAACTCCACCCTTTGCTTGGTTTTAAGTGTGTATGGAATGTTATGATAGGACATAGTAGTAGTGGTGATCAGACATGGAGATGGTGAGGAGACAAAAATATACATGGGAAATAAATTCAGTATTTTAATAAAGTAGTGCTTTCTCTTTCTAAAAAAAAGTTCAGAGAAGTTCGGTCCAATGCACCTGAACTCAAATGGAGTAGATTTGTGACTTGCTGTAACCAGTAGAATCCACATTAAAATTTCATGCCTTGTGAACTGAAACACTTGTCCCTGAAGCCCATGTAAGAAGTGCAAGTTCCCTGATTCCACCATGCTGTGAGAAAGAGGCCCAGCCTTTAGTGGTATCAAAGCCAGACATCTGAGTGTGTGACCTTTAGATATAGCCACTGAGTCACCACAGCCTCAACTTTTCCCTGCTGAGGCTATAGACGTTATGGATCAGAGACTGGTCACCCCTGGGTACTCTTTCTGAATTCCTGATCCACAGAATCTGTGAGTCTAAGAAACGGTGGTTGTTTTGTGCCACTACATTTGGGGAGATTTGCTCTGCAGAAGTAGTTATGGCAACAGTGAGGTGAATGAAAAGAGGAAAAGTAGAATGGAAAGAGTGCAAAGGACAGTGTTTGGGGAGTCAGGGAAGAGTAGAGTGAAAGGAAAAGAGAGCGAAGAATAGAGTGTTGGGGACAAATCCATACTGAAATGCTGTGGTACTATCACATCATTACCCATTGTAGTGGGTTGAATTACGTCCCCCCAAAACTCTCTGAAACTTGAATTGTGTCCCCCAAGTTTTATATATTAGAAATTTAGCCACCAATGTGACTGTTAAGAAGGTGGGGAATTCTATTATGGTAATTGAAAGGTGGAGCCTTGAAGAGGTGATTAGATTGTAGGACCGTGCAGTAGTGAATGGATTAAAAATGGTGATTGGGGCGTGGTTCTGAAGGCTTTAAAAGAAGAGGAGAGGTTGTCTTGCTCTCTTTGCTTCTACCATCTTGCAATGTGAGACCTTTGGGTCACTGTCGCTACCACTAGATGGACTTTGGACTTCCCAGCCTCAGAAACTGTAAGCAATAAATTTCGTTTTCTTTATAAATTACCCAGTTCCAAGTATTTTGTTATAAGCAACATAAATGGACTAATACACTCATTAAGTGACGGGGCTTTAAAGCAATGGTTTTCAACTGTGGGTTCTAACCTGTTAATAGGACATGAAATCAATTTAGTGGGTTACAACAGACATTCCGGGGGGTGGAGGGAAGACATGGAAGTATTAGTGTTGCGTATAGTAAGGGTTAGTGTTATTTCAAGGAACTTTGGTTTCACCTGTATGTGTATGTGTGCTGGGTCAAGTCTAAAATGAATTTTTATGTGGGACACAGTACAAAAATTTTGAGAAATGCTGCTTTAAAGCAGCTCCTAGCTCCTTAAACATATGTATAGGATCAGCATCATTTATTGCCTCAGTGGAAAAGAGAACTAGATTGCAAGAACTTTGGTGGCAATGAGAAGAATAGGATGTAATCACAGATTTCTACTAATGTATGGTCTTTCATTAGAACAAATACTGTTTGTTCACAAGGCTTGCTAATGACTGTGCCAACTCTCATCATGGTTGTCTGTGTATGAAAATGTGTGCTAACAGATTTAGATTTTCCCTAAACCAGAAATGTTTATAATACTCATTCACTTACAAAGTTATTTATAAACCCTTTTAGATGTGCAAGAAGAAAGGCTTATCCAGAACAAAGGAGAAAATGAGGTATAAAACTTAATACTTTTTTTTCAAGTGAAAATATAACATTTCTTTCTAAATTTTTTGAAATGTGGAAGAATTTCCAACAGCTTGTTAGGAAATAAAACACCAATGGATATAGGGTCAAAACAAGTGACAGCTGTGTAAACCTATTGATACCCAAATTAATCATGCCTGGGAGAGAAAGCTCCTATAAAAAACGACCTGATGGAGAAGAGCTCGAGAACGAGTTTGGATCTTCCCAGGGTTTGCTTAGTGTTTGTGGCAGCTCAGTGAGAAGAGAGAGGGCTGCTATCTGGGATTCAGGTTTTTCTTTAATTTTTTCAAGTTTATAATTGATACATAATAGTCGTATGTATTTATGGGGTGCAATATGATGTTCCAATGCATGTATACATTGTATAATGATCAAATCAGGGTAATTACTGTATTATCTATTCTTTCTTTGTGGTGATAGCATTCAAAATTTTCTCTTCTAGCTGTCTTGAAATATATACTAATTTGTTATTAACTATAGTCACTTACTATGTACTAGTACCCCAGAATTTATTCTTCCCGTCTAACTGTAATTTTGTACCTGTTGACCAACTACTTCTGGACTCCTCTCCTCCCACTGCTCCCCAGTCTCTGGTAACCATTATTCTACTCTTTACTTCTAGGAAATCGACTTTTTTTGATTGCACCTATGAGTGAGATCATGTGGTGTTTGTCTTTCTGTGCCTGGCTTGTTTTACTTAGCATAATGTCCTCCAGGTTCATCCATATTGCTGCAAAGACAGGATTTTATTCTCTTTTATGGCTGAATAGTATTCCATTGTGTATTTATACACCACATTTTCTGTATCCATTCATCTGTACATGGGCATTTAGGTTGTTTTTTTTTTTTTTTTTTTTTTGGCTATTGTGAATAATGCTGTAATAAGTATGGCCATGCAGATATCTCTTTGACATACTGATTTTATTTCCTTTGGATATCCATATCCTGTAATGAGGTTGTTGGATCATGTGATAGTTCTATTTTTAATTTTTTGAGGAACCTTCATATTGTTTTACATAATGGCTGTACTAATTTACATTCCCACCAACAGTGCATTAGAGTTCTCCTTTCTCCACACCCTCAATGGCATTTGTTGTTTTTTATGTTTTTGATAATAACCATATTGACTAAGATGAGATGATATTTCATTGTGGTTTTGATTTGCATTTCCCTGATGATTAGTATGTTGTTGAACATTTTTTCATATATCTATTGGCCATCTGTATGTCTTCCTTTGAGAAATATCTATTCAGGTCTGTAGCCCATTTTTTAATCAGATTACTTTTATTGCGATAAGGTTGTTCGAGATCTTTATGTAATTTGGATAATAACCCTTTGTCAAATGCATAGTTTGCAGATACTTTCTCCCATTCTGTAAGTTGTCTCTTCACTCTGTAGATTGTTTCCTTTGATATGAAGAAGGTTTTAGTTTGATGTAATCTCATTTGTCTATTTTTGCTTTCGTTGCCTGTGCTTTTGAAGTCTTATTCAAAAAATCCTTGCCCAGAGAGTCAAGATGGCGATGGGTCTGGAGCAAGGGCGCCAGAAGACAGTGTGAGCCTGGGAGGTGTGCGCTGTGCTGCCAGAGTGCTATTTGCATTTCCAAGAGCAACAAAAAAAGAATACGTCTTTGATCAACTAATCTACAACTATAAAAAAGCAACTACAGATTCGAGGTTTAGGGCCAACATTAAAGAAGATTCCTGGGAGCGCTTGAGCCACACCGCGGGACCGAGTGAGCAGCCTGAGGCGGCGGCGGCTAGGACGATGTGGAAACGGAGAGGGAGCCGCTCGGCCAGCCCAGCTCTGTGAGTGACCCCCAGCCCGGCCCTGCTTGCGGGGCAGACGCCCATCCAGCATCCACCTGCCCCACTAGGCCAGTCACCGGCCCAGGGCTGCCTCCATTTTCTTGGGTCGGGGAGGAGCCGGCCAGCTCGGCCAGTCCTGCCCTCCTCGCCCGGCTCGGCTCCTCACTGAGCCTTCCCACTTCCTTGCCCCAGCGCGGGGCCTCCCGGAGTCTGCTGGCCGGCCTCACATCCCACTTCCCCCCGTGGTTCTCTGGCAGGGCTGGTGGAGTGGGGAGCCCCCAGCCAGCGGCGGGAGGACAGGGAAGAATGGGCCGGGCCAATTGTCACTCCACCGCACCCTGGGCTCCGGCCCCTGATAAACTTCCTGTTACCAGGAGGCAGATACCATCTCTGCGGCCATCAGTTCGGAAAAACGCCTAACCGATTTATGGTTAGGAAAAGTGTGATCGGAGTGATCCCAAGCTCGCTTGAACCTGCTGGAGAGCTGACTGCGGGCAAGCGCCGGAGTTGGTCCGCGCCCGAGGGGAATCAAAGAGGAACTGTGTGCTGCTGGCTCCTCCCCCAAGGAGCTCATGCTCTGGTGTGGGAGATAAGACAAGTACACAGATAACTGCAATACCAGGAGGAAAGTGATAAGTCCCGAGAAAGCCCTATGCAGTGCTACAAAGGCACCCAGAGCGACTGGTCGTCTGCGCCTAGCAGAAACCTGAAAGACTTCCTGGGAGGGGCGGTGCCGAGCAGGGGCTTGAAGGCCCGGCTGATAGACGAGGGTAGCAGAAGACACGTCCCAGCCCAGTCTAGAGCACACAGAGCGGGGAGGCGTCTGTCTAGGGAGGCAGAGACTTGGCAGAAAACACACACCCTGCGGGCCGCCTCTGCGAGGTCCGACAGCCCCACCTAGTGCACACAGAACGGGGAGATGTCCGGCTAGGGAGGCGGAGACTCAGCAGAAAACACACACCCTGCGGGCCGCCTCTGCAAGGTCCAACAGCCCCACCTAGTGCACACAGAATGGGGAGACATCCGGCTAGGGAGGTGGAGACTCGGCAGAAAACACACACTCTGCAGGCTGCCTCTGCGAGGTCCAACAACCCCGCCTAGTGCGCACAGAGTGGGGAGATGCCCGGCTAGGGAGGTGGAGACTCGGCAGAAAACACACAACCTGCAGGCTGCCTCTGCGAGGTCCAACAACCCCGCCTAGTGCGCACAGAGTGGGGAGATGCCCGGCTAGGGAGGAGAGGCCCAAGACCCGAGGCAACCACACACACAAGACACTAGAGGCCAACTGAGCAGTCACAGAGGTAGCCATACCAAATTGACAAACACAGCCACACCTTAGTTAGCCAGTAGGGCCAAACCTGTGCACTGTGAAACCCCCTGCCAACATGAATAAACATCAAAAAAAAGATACCAGAAATACAAAAAACCAAGAAAGTACACCACCAAAAGTTAATAAATCTCAAATTCTAGATCCCATAGAACAGGAAGCCCTTGAAATGACTGACAA
>NW_007726421.1:642465-642687 GCF_000696425.1 Galeopterus variegatus | reverse complement strand
GCATAACACTACCTGACTTTAAGCTATACTACAAAGCTATAATAACCAAAACAGTATGGTAGTTTCATAAAAACAGACACACTGATCAATGGAATAGAATAGAGAATCCAGAAATCAACCCACACACTTACTGCCATCTGATCTTTGACAAAAGCACCAAGCCTATTCACTGGGGTAGGGACTGCCTCTTTAGCAAGTGGTGCTGGGAGAACTGGATATCCG
>NW_007726421.1:613154-641465 GCF_000696425.1 Galeopterus variegatus | reverse complement strand
GTGTGTGTGTGTGTGTGTGTGTGTATTTATTTATTTATTTTTAGCTCCCACAAATAAGTGAGAAGATGTGGTATTTCTCTTTCTGTGCCTGACTCGTTTCACTTAATATAATTCTGTCTAGGTCCATCCATGTTGTTGCAAATGGCAGTATTTCATTTGTTTTTATAGCTGAGTAGTATTCCATTGTGTAGATATACCACATTTTCCGTATCCACTCATCCGATGATGGACATTTGGGCTGATTCCAGCTCTTGGCTATTGTGAAGAGTGCTGCAATGAACATTGGGAAACAAGTATACCTTCGACTTGATGATTTCCATTCCTTTGGATATATTCCCAGCAGTGGGATAGCTGGGTCATATGGCAGATCTATCTGCAATTGTTTGAGGACATACCATTTTCCATAAAGGCTGCACCATTTTGCAGTCCCACCTAAAAATAAATAAATAAATTCACTCACACACAAAAAATAACCGGGAGTTGGGGGAAGAAGACATAACAACTACAATCCTTTGAAGTTGTTACAAGAAGCAAACGGAAAGGACATTGTTGGGTGGGAGGGAGGAGAGGGAGGAGGGAGGGAGGATTCAGTAATGGGCCACAATAATCAACCACATTGTATATTGACAAAATAAAAATTTAAAGGAAAAAAAAAAATCCTTGCCCAGTCCAATTTTATGAAGTGTTTTCCCTAGTGGTTTTATAGCTCCCTAGTAGTTTCAAAGTTTCTGTTCTTAGATTTAAGTCATTAATTCAGGTAGAGTCAATTTTTGTATATGGTGAGAGATCGGGTTCTAGTTTCACTCTTCTGTGTATATATGTGGATATCCAGAGTTCCTAGCATCATTTATAGAAGAGACTCTTCTTTCTCCAATATGTGTTCTTGGAGCCTTTGTCAAAAGTCAGTTGGTTGTAAATGCATGGATTTATTTCTGGGTTCTCTATCTGTTTCATTGGTCTGCATGTCTGTTTTCATGTCAGTGCCATGCTGTTTTGGTTACTATAGATTTATAGTATATTTTGAACTCAGGTGGTGTGATGCTTCCAGCTTTGTTCTTTTTGCCCAAGATTGCATTGGCTGTCTGAAGTCTTTTGCATTTCCATTAGAATCTTAAGTTGTTGTTGTTTTTTTACTACTTCCGTGAAGAATGTCAGTGGCATTTTAATAGGGATTGCATTGAATCTGTAGATTGCTTTGGGTAATGTTGACATTTTTAACAATATTAACTCTTCCAATCTGTGAACATGGGATATCTTTCCATTTATTTGTGTCCTCTTTGATTTCTTTAATTAATGTTTGAGGAAACTCAGTGAACTACCAACTTAACACAGAAAAGCAATTCAAGAATTTATCAGAGAAATTTAACAAAGAGATTAAAATAAAAAACAAATAATCAAAGAGAAATCCTAGAACTGAAAAATAAAAAGAGTGAACTGAAAAATGCATTATAGGATCTCAGCAGAACTTATAAAGCAGAAGAAAGAATTAGTGAACTTGAAGATAAGCTATTTGAAAATGCACAGCGAGGAGAAAAAAGAAAAAAGGATGAAAAGGAGTTAAGAACACTTATGAGATCTAGAGGATAGTATTAAAAGAGCAAATGTAAGAGTCTAGTGGCCCTTAAAGATAAATCAGAGAAAGAGAAAGAGATAGAAAACTTATTCAAAGAAATAATAACAGAAAACTTTCCAAGTCTAGAGAAAGATATAAATATCCAGGTCCATAAAGGTTAAAGATCACCAAGTAGATTTAACCCAAATAAGACTACCCAAAATATGTAATAATCAAATTCTCAAAGGTCCAGGAAAAAGAGAAAATAAGCAAGAGAAAAGAAGCAAATAACGTATAAAAAAGCCCCTATCCTTCTGACAGCGGACTTCTCAACAGAAACGTTATAGTCCAAGAGAAAATGGGATGACACTCAAGGTGCTGAAGGAAAAACTGCTACCTGAGAATCTGGTATTCAGCCAAGCTATCCTTCAAACATGAGGGAGAGATCAAGACTTTCTCAGACAAACAAAAGCTGAGGGAGTTCATCACCACCAGACTTGTCTTACCAGAAATGCTAAAGGAAGTTCTTCAGTTTGAAAGAAAAGAATGCTAATGTGCAACAAGACAAATTCAGAATACCTGATAATTTAATTGTGGTGTGTAAACCACTCGTACCTTTAGTATGAAGACTAAAAGACAAAACTACTAAAAGTAATAACTACTACAATTTGTTAAGAGATAGGCAATATAAAAAGTTGTAAATGTAGACAACCAAAAGCAACTTCCAACAAATTGGGTGTAGAAGAAACGCACCTCAACACAATTAAGGCCATATATGACAAACCCATAGCTAACATCATACTGAATGCTTTTCCTCTATGATCTGGAATGGGACAAGGATACCCACTTTTACCTCTTTTATTCAACATAGTACCGGAAGTTATAGCCAGAGAAATTAGGCAAGAGAAAGAAATAAAGGGCATCCAAATTGGAAAGGAGGAAGGCAAATTGTTCCTGTATGCAGAAAAAATGATCATATACGTAAAAATCCTTAACTTCACCAAAAAACTGTTATAACTAATAAATGAATTTAGTAAAGTTGCAGTTGTTGCATAAACTCAACATAGAAAAATTAAAGGTCAAGGACAAAGAGGAAGTATTTCAGTATGCCAGTAGCAAACTATCTGGGGAAAAAAAAATCAAGAAAGCAAATACATTTACAATAGCTGCCAAAAGGAAAAACAGTACTTAGGAATAAGCCTAACAAAGGAAGTGGAGGATTTCTATAGTGGGATTCAGGTTTTTCAAGGATGGCTTAAGTTGTTTTTCAAGAAGTTATGCCAACTTATCGTGTCATTTTGGTCAGTTTTAGTACAAATTGGCGTGTGTGTGTGTGTGTGTGTGTGTGTACACTCATTTATTTATTGTCCAGGATGAGGATTTTTCTGAAGCATCATTTTTTGTTTATATTGTAAGATCACATCTTTTGTCTTTGTATCTACTGAAACTCTTGCATTTTTCTAATAAGCTTGGGTAACAATGATGCTCACCCTCTGTTTCATTTCATGGAAACATGTTTTCACAGCCTGTTAGAGTTCAGTTTAAATCAACATTCCAGGACTGTCCTGAGCCAATTATTGAAGGAGGGGAATTTTTTTTCTTCTGCATTCCTTGGATGTCTGTTTATATATTTCCTCCCTTTCCTCTTTACAGGCTCACATAAAGGAGTCGTATGAAAGAGTTAATTTGTCCTGCCTCCCAGGAGGGCTTACAGTTTAATAGAACTCAAGGGGAGAGCAGTACTTAACCCAAAACAATGATTCCCTTGAGTTAGATTTTATGAAATGAGAATGTGAAATTTTGAGGCAGGGGACTTTCATTCCCACTACAGTTGGAACTCTTTGAGGGAAAGGGGTTGTAATAATCATCTCTCTGACTCTGGAGGCCAAGCCTATGGAAAGAGAGAAGACCCAGTCCTCTCCTGAACAGCTGGACAGAGTGAACTGCCCATTCCCTGACCACTGTAGGAAGAACAATTATATCTGACAACTGAGTTTTCTTTAGTTACTCTTTTCTAAGAGATTTAGTATAACAATTTCTTTTAAAAATTGGTTAAATTACATAAAACGTTAAACTGAAAAGAAAGCAGTAGCCAAATGAAAAGCTAGGCTTATTTTCTAGCTCCTAAATAAAAGAATAACATATTCATTGTAGGAAAGTTGAAAATATATAAAATGTATAGTGAAGAAAACAAATTGCCCATAGTCTCCCACCCAGAGAAAATTGCTATTAGCATTATGCTATAACATACCCCTGCCCTTGTGCACAATTATTTTTCTACTTTTTCATTTAACATGTTATAAGCCTAGGTCTTTACAAGCCTCAGTTTTAATGGCTACATAATGATTCCTGTTATAGTTTCTTATTTTCTCACTCACTAATTTTACATACTAATTCTACTTCCTAATCATTCAGATTACAAGTGAGGCTGTCTATCAGAGCATTATTTGCAAGTCTTGGCTCCCAGGTCTAAATATGTCCTTGGAGGAGATTCCCAGAAGAATGTTAAGGGTTTGAGCTATTTTCATGACTCTTTATGCATATTATCAACTTGCTTTCTGTAAGTTTGTTCTAGTTTATCGTCTACCAGCAGCCTATGAAAGTGCTTGCTTCCCCGGTTTTTGGCCAGCCTGAATATTCTCTTTAAGGTTTTTGCAAGTTTGATATATAACAAAAATTATTCCATTGCTGTAAATACACTTTTATTAGTGAAATAGGACACTTTTTTGTTTTCTTTTTAGTCAGTTGTATTTCCTGTGATTTGTCAGTGTGTGCCCTGTGCTTATTTTCAAGAAGTTCTGATTGTTCAGTGTTAAATACCAAGTGGGTCTTATTAGATTATATATGCGAAGAGACCTTAACTACACAGTACAATTTTAGGTTCTGTAAGTACTAACTTAGAGAATGCTTATGGAGAAATTTTTTGCTGACAATGATGGATAAAGATTTATTGTAAACCATAGCCAAGCACAGGAAGTCTTTTATACTGAAAATAAATGATACAATGGGTGGTTTTCGGGAAGATCAAATACATGGGCTTTATTTATGTATTTTAAATAAATTTTATTTTTTAGAATTATTTTAGATTTACAGAAAAATTGCAGAAATATACAGAAAGCTGCCATATAACCCATACCCAGCTTTACTTATTATTAACATCTTAACATTAGTATGGTACATTTGTTATGATTAATGAACCAGTGTTGACATATCATTATTAACTAAAGATCATACTTCATTGAGATACCCAAGTTTTTATCTGATGTTCTTTTTCTGTTCCAGGATCCCATCTGGAATGTAATGTAACATTTAATCCTTGTGTCTTCTTAGGTTCCTGTCTTAGCTCAGGCTGCCGTAAAAAAAACCATAGACCGTGTGGCTTAAGCAACAGAAATTAATTTCTCTCAGGTCTGGAGGCTAGAAGTTCGAGATCAGCATGCTAGCATTGTTGGTTCTTGGTTAGACCTCTCTTCCTGGTCACCTTCTTACTTTGTCCTTACATGCAAGGAGAGACAGAGAGAAAGCATACAAACTCTCTCGTGTCACTTCTTAAAAGGGTACTAATCCCATCATGAGGGCCTTACCCTCCACACCTCATCAGAACCTAATTATCTCCTGAAGGCATCATCTCCAAATACTCCATCTTCAAATACCCTATTTCCAAATACCATCACATTGAGAGGTTAGAGCTTCAACATATTAATTTTGGGAGGAAATGTTTGAGTCCCTAGCAGCTCCTCTTGGCTGTGACAGTGGTTTTATTTATTTTTAATAGAGAGTTACAAAATATCATTCTTGAATGTCTACGTATATGAACATGAACTCTCATTTGCCCTCGTGTGACTCAGAAGCAGTGTTCAATTAGCTACAAAGCATAATTTCCAAGCCAGTTTTAATTTAGGTTCATGAACACATATTGTCTTCTATAATTGGACAGGCCTGCTATGGTTCCATTTAAAAATGTGTACTCCAGATGCAGGGAAGCAGTGTTCAATTAGCTACAAAGCATAATTTCCAAGCCAGTTTTAATTTAGGTTCATGAGCACATATTGTCTTCTATAATTGGACAGGCCTGCTATGGTTCCATTTAAAAATGTGTACTCCAGATGCAGGTGGAATTAAAACACGTGGATATGAGAAATTTTTATACCAACCAGAGCATACCTGCCATCTATAAATTAGTCAGACCTTATATTAGGGCCCATTTTACCCAACTAGCCAGCTCAGAATAACAGAGATCAGTATGTAGAAACAAGAAAGGAGCTGTTTTTTTTCAGTTGAACACAGAGTTGTCTCAAATAAGGTTCACTACCCAGGTTGAAACTAATTGGTCGTTATACTGTGATATGATTGTGGTTGTGTGGATGAGAACACCAACCTAATCTGTACTTAACTAACTAGGCTTGTTAATGATCAATTCTGGTGACTTGGTGACAGGTGCAAAACTTGGGTATACTGTGTTGAATGTCTCAGACAATGATGACTGGAGGTTATTTTACAAGGATAAAATTTTTAAAAACCGAAGAAAAGTCATATGTCCTAGGTTAGTAGGTGATATTGATAAGTGCATCTAATTAAATTGATGAACTTGTATCATATGTTTAACAGAAAAAGGATGTTTTTTAATCTGAGAAGTTAATTACAAATGTAGCAATTATATTGACTTGATTTTTTTTTCCTTACTAATATTTTTTCATTAAAAATGAAAAAAATGAAGCCTGTAAAGCACACTTATTTCCCTTTGGAGTATTTAGAATATGCACTATGGCCCATTTGGAAATTTTTTCAGAAGACCCTATTGGTGATAAATTTTATACAATTAAATATTCACTCTCAACTAATAAGATGGTAAATCACATCTCTGGAGATTTCTGATATATTTACTTAATCCTTCCCATTTCAATATAAGGAGGAATGTTTTAAAGTAGACAGTTCTTTATATTTGATAATTTTCCCTTCCTGTTCTGCAGTATTAAGTGATTTTTAGTTAAAAGTCAAGGGAGTTAAATAGGCAAGAGGACTGTTTTCCATTTACATTCAGGTTTGGTTCATATTATGCAAAATGAAGACAGTCGGTGCTATGAATTGAAATCATTATTACATCAATTATTCCATGATAACCAGCTGAGAACAGGCTGCAGACTACATAAACGTTTTTTCCATTTAAAGTTGCCTTCTCATTAGCTTATATGAGAGATAAAATAATTTGATTCTAATTTATTTCTCTTTAAATGAACATTGTTCCCCTCTGAATTCAAGAGGAGAGCATTTTAATTTTGTAGTCATTTATAACACACAGGTCAAATAAATAACAAGTTTTATTTCTAGCAGTATGTGTCACTTCTATAATTTATATTACCGTAGTTCCTTGATTCTAAGACACACATCTTTTCAGGACATAATAGGCTGTAAGCATGGTAAAGATAACATCAAAATCAGTAGGGAATATAAGGATTATTTAACAAATGGTCCTTGAAGAATTTTTTAACCATTTGGAAGAATCTAAAGTTAGAGCTTTACCTCACTATACTCTGTAACAAATTTCTGATGTTTAGAAGATATAATAAGATCTAAAAAATGTCTAAGAATATGTGAGAGAAATTTAAATTTCTAAACATTAAAACAATGAACATAATCTCAAATGAAGACAAAGTAATAGATGTTTTTTTAGGTTCAATTATACATCAAAATAAAGAGCAAAAGATTTAGAAATACATTAGAAAAAAGGGATTACATTTTTATGCTGAACAACACTAAGAAAACTATGAACAGGGAAATTAGCAAAGTCCATCATTAGTCAATTTATAGGAAAAAATCATGAATGGCTTATAAATGTATAACATAAAAATTCATTGTTAACTAAATACAGAAAATTAGCTATTTTGCTCATTAAATAAGCAAGTTTAAAAAATTATCACTGTTCTTGAGGGTTTGGTGAATTGGGAGTTTGCGTGAACTGGTGGGACTATACATTGGTACAAACAATCTGGAAAGTAATTAGATAATAAGTATCACGATATGTAAAAATGTTTATACCGTCTGATTCAGTAATTATCTTTCTAAGAATCTGTCTAAATTATAAACCAGAATTATAGAAAAAGATTGATATCAGTGTATTTAGTATCTATCGTGAAGTATTAGAAAATGATGAACCACTTAAGTGCCTAATAGTAGGCATATGATTCAATAAATCATGATGTGATAGAATGTCATACAGCCATTAAGATGGTACTTTCAGAGATTATTTTATTTTATTTTATTTTATTTTTTATTGGTTATGAATATTCTTGAGATACAAAGCTGATTGTCACCCCTTGTGCCCATGATGTGAGGGCCATATTCATACTGGCAGCATGCCCATTGCCACAAATTGCATTTGTACCCCAGGTCCCCCACCCAATTATCTGCAACCTCCCTTTCCCTCCCCTTTCTCCCTCAAGTACACTTTATAGCCCAAAGTATGTTCTCTCCCTCTGCAAGTCCAATACACCAGTGTGGTCTTTCTTTCCTTCCTTCTTTCTCTCTTAGCTCCCACATATGAGTGAGCACATGCGGTATTTATCCCTCTGTGCTTTGCTTATTTCACTCAACATAAGTTTCTCCAGGCTCATCCATGTTGTTGCAAATGGTAGTATTTCATTCTTTTTTTATGGCAGAGTAGTATTCCATAGTGTATATATACCATAGTTTCCTTATCCAATCATCCATCGATGGACATTTAGGTTGGTTCCATGTCTTGGCTACTGTGAACAGAGCTGCAATGAACATGGGAGTGCAGGTGTCCCTTCGACATAATGATTTACATTCCTCTGGGTATGTACCCAGAAGTGGGATTGCTGGATCATATGGAAGATCTATCTGTAGTTGTTTGAGAAACCTCCTTACTGTTTTCCGTAGTGGTTGTACTAATTTACAGTCCTACCAACAATATAGGAGGGTTCCCTTCTCTCCACACCTTCACCAGCATTTGTTATTCACCATCTTTTTGATTATAGCCAGTCTAACTGGGGTGAGGTGATATCTCAATGTAGCTTTAATTTGCATTTCCCTAGTGACTAGTGATGTTGAGCATTTTTTCATGTATCTGTTGGCCATTGGTATGTCTTCCTTTGAAAAATGTCTGTTCAGTTCCTTTGCCCATTTTTAATTGGGTTATTTGTTTTTTACTGTATAATTGCTTGAATTCCTTTTATATTATGGTTGTTAATCCCTTGTTGGATGCATAGTTAGCAAAAATTTTCTCCCACTTGGTAGGTTGTCATTTCACTCTGTTGGTTGTTTCCTTTACTGTACAAACCCTTTTTAGTTTGATGTAGTCCCATTTGTTTATTTTTTATTTTACTACTTGTGCTTTTGGGCTCATGTTCATAAATTCTGTACCCAGACCTAGTTGCTGAAGTGTTTCACCTGTATTTTCCCTTAGTACAGTTTCGGGTCTTATACTTAAGTCTTTAATCCATTTTGAGTTGATTTTAGTGTATGGTGAGAGGTGCATATCTAGTTTCATTCTTATGTCTATGGATATCCAGTTTTCCCAGCACCACTTGTTGAAGAGACAGTCTTTTCCTCAATGTAGATTTTTGTTACCTTTGTCCAATATCCGATGGCTGTAAGCCTGAGGGTTGATTTCTGGGTTCTCAATCCTACTCCACTGATCTGAATGTCTATTTTTAAACCAGTACCAAGCTGTTTTGGTTACATTAGCTTTGTAGTATAACTTGAAGTCAAGTAGTGTTATGTCTCTGGCTTTATTTTATTTTATTTTTTTGCTCAGGATTGTTTTGGCTATTCGGGGTCTTCTGTTGTTCCATATTAAGGGTAAGATTGTTTTTTCCATTTCTGTGAAGAATGTTGTTGGTATTTCTATAGGGATTGCATTGAATGTGTAGATCACTTTGGGTAGTATAGACATTTTCACAATGTTAATTCTTCCAATCCAAGAACATGGAATATCTTTCCATCTTTTTGTGTCTTCTTTAATTTCTTTCAGAAGTGGTTTGTTGTTTGCATTATAGATGTTTTTCATCTCCTTGGTTAAATTGATCCCTAGGTATTTTATTTTTTTCGTGACAAGCGTAATGGGCTTACTTTATTTCTCTTTCAATCTCTTTCTCTTTGTTCATTATTTGAATATATAAATGCAACTGATTTGGGGGCATTTATTTTGTATCCTGCAATGTTACTGAGGTTATTAGCCAGCTCTAGAAGTTTTTTGATAGAGTCTTTAGGTTTTTCTATATATAGTATCATGTCATCTGCCAATAGGGAAAGTTTGACTTCATCTTTTCCAATCTGGATTCCCTTTATTTCTTTCTCTTGCCTGATTGCTCTGGCTAGTACCTCCAGTACTAAGTTAAATAGAAGTGGTGAGAGTGGGCATTCTTGTCTTGTTCCTGTTCTTAAGGGAAAGGCCCTCAGTTTTTCGCCATTCAGAATGATACTGGCAGTGGGCTTGTCATAAATGGCTTTTATTGTGTTGAGGTATTTTCCTTCTTTACCTAATTTGTTGAGAGTCGTTATCATGAAGGGATGTTGAATTTTGTCAAATGCTTTTTCAGCGTCTGTTTAGATAATCATATGGTCTTTGTCCTTGAGTTCGTTGATGTGACGTATCACATTTATTGACTTTCGTATGTTGGGCCATCCTTGCATCACTGGGATGAATCCCACTTGATCATAGTGTATAATTTTTTAAATATGTTGCTATATTCTGATTGCTAATATTTTGTTGAGGATTTTTGCATCTAGGTTCATCAAGGATATTGGCCTGCAATTTTCTTTTTTTGTTATTTCTTTTTCTGGTTTTGGTAGCAGAGTTATGTTGGCCTCATAGAATGAGTTTGGGAGAGCAGCTTCTGTTTCAGTTGTTTGGAATAGTTTGAGGAGAATTTGTATTAACTCCTCTTTAAAAGTTTGATAGAATTCAGCTGTAAAGCGATCTGGACCCGGGCTTTTTTTTGTTGGAAAATTTCTAATTACTGCTTCAGTCTCCTTGCTTGTTATTGGTCTGTTCAGGTTTTCTTTCTGTTCTTGGTTCGGTTTTGGTAGTTTGTATGTGTCTAGAAACTTGTCCATATCTTCCAGATTTTCATATTTGTTGTCATACAGTTGTTTATAATAGTCTCTAATGATTCTTTTTATTTCTGTGGTATCAGTTGTAATGTCTCCCTTTTCATTTCTGATTTTTGTTATTTGGTTCCTTTGTTTTGTTAACCTAGCTAATGGTTTGTCTATTTTATTTATCTTCTCAAAAAACCAACTTTTTGTTTTGTTTATCTTTTCTGTTGTTTTTTGGGTCTCTATTTCATTTAGTTCTGTTCTGATCTTAATTATTTCTTTCCATCTACTACCTTTAGGTCTGAAGCGTTGTTGTTTTTCAAGTTCTTTGAGGTGTAGTGTTAGGTTGTTTATTTGAAGTCTTTTCATTATTTTGATGTAAGCATTTATTGCAATAAATATGCTTCTTAGTACTTCTTTTGCAGTATCCCACAGGTTTTGGTATGATGTATCTTTATTTCCATTAGTTTCCAGAATTTTTTTGATTTCCTGTTTAATTTCTTCTTGGACCCATAGGTCATTCAGGAGCCTATTATTTAGTTTCCATGTATTTGAATAGTTTCCAGAGTTTTGCTTATTATTAATATCTACTTTTTGTTCATTGTGGTCTGAAAAGATACTTGAAATGATTTCAGTTTTTTAAATTGGCTGAGGCTAGATTTGTGACCTAATATGTGGTCTATTCTAGAGAATGTTCCATGAGCTGATGAGAAGAAAGTATATTCTTTAGTTGTTGAGTGAAATATTCTGTATATATCTGCCAGGTCCAGTTGGTTTAATGTGTAGTTTAAATCATTCCACTTTCTTCTGTCCTGTAGGGTTTCAGCTGAGAAGTCTGCTGTTAGTCTGATAGGGGTTCCCTTATAGATGACTTGACACTTTTCTCTTGCTGCTTTTAGAATTCTTTGTCTTTGAGCTTTGCAAATTTGAACTATAATGTGTCTTAGAGAGGATCTTTTTGAATTGAATCTGTTTGGGGACCTTTGAGCTTCCTGGAGCTGAAGGCTGCATCTCTCCCTACCCCTGGGAAGTTTTCTGTTATAATTTCCTTGAACAGGTTTTCAATACTTTTTCCTTTCTCCTCCCCTTCTGGAATACCCACAATTTGGATGTTAGAGCACTTGAGGTTGTCTGCTCCCTCTCTTAGATTTTCCTCATTATTTTTAATTCTTTTTTTCCTTTTTTAGGTCTGCCTGGGTTATTTCAAAGAAACCATCTTCAAGATCTGAAATTTTTTCTTCCGCTTGCTTAGCTTGCCTCTTAAGCTCTCTGTTGTGTTTTTTATTTCAGTAAGTGAATCTTTCGTTTCTTTTTTTAATTTTTTTCCTTTTTGTCTTTTTTACTGACCGGTAACGGGATCGCAACCCTCAGTGTCGCGCCCATACCGGGGACCGGCAACGGGATCGCAACCCTCGGTGTTGCGCCCGCACCGCGCTCAGCCAGTGAGCGGGAACCAGTCTCCACATGGGATCCAAACCCTCGGTGGGAGTGCCGCCGCACTCCCAAGCGACGCACTCTCCAGTGCGTCACCGGGCCAGCCCGTGAATCTTTCATTTCTAGGAGTTCTGCTATATTCTTTATAAAGGTATTAATCTCATTGTAAATTTCCTCCTTCATATTCTGAATATTTTTTTCTTATTTCCTTGTGTTCTCTAATTTTGTCTTCTTTTCTCTCTTCAAGTGTTTTTTTAAGATCATTGCTTGGAATTCCTTCTCAGACATTCCAAGGATTCCCTGTTCTATGGGGTCTGGAATTTGAGCATTACTGTATTCCTTTGGTGGTGTCATATCTGCTTGTTTGTTTGTAGTTCTATTATTTTTTTGATGTTAGGTCATCTGGTAAAGGACTTGCTTCTTCTGTTACTCTGGGGTTGGCTGTGAGGATAAAGACTTCCTCCTCTATTTACAGGCTCTACTAGTGACTATTCTTATATCAATGTAGTCAAATGAGTGGTAGGTTGCCTGTAGAGTGGGCCTGGCTGCTACTGTGGTGGTGAACTGTCCTTGTGGCGATAGAAAGTGTGGTTGTATCTATATTACACCACCTTGGTTCCTGTTCTAGCTTTCTGTGGTTGTATACTGAGCCCCTGGTACTGTGCAGGTCTCAGCTCACTTCAGTGCATGCTGGGCTGTGTGCACCTCCCTCCAGGCCTTATACTGAGCCCCAGTGCCACAAGTGTCTGGTCTTGGCTCACCTTTGCGGCTGCTGAGCTGTGTTTGAGTTGCGTTTCCCTTCCCCTGGGGACTTAGAGTGGGCCCCAGTGCTGCAAAGGTCTCTGCTTACCTCAGCAGCTGCTGGGCTGTGTGGGCTTCCCTTCTCCCCAGGGCCTTAAACCAGACTTGGTGCCACACAGGTCTGTTCTTGCTTCACCTCAGTGGCTGCTGGCTGGAGATTATTTTAATGGAATCAGAAAATACTCATGATAAGGTAAGGGTAGAATATAGAATACAAAATATTACATATAATGTGATTTCAGTTTTTTTTCAAAGTAAAAATAGTCATACAAAAAGGACTAGAGAAAAACACATCAAAAAATTAATAGTGGTTAGCTCAAGGTTGTGGAATTATTGGAATTATTTATCATTTTTTCCTTTAAGCTTTTATTTTTGCCCCCAAATTCCCTACAGTGAGCATGCATTATTTATAGTTGAAAATTGGGTTATGAAAATATAAATATATATTAGCGTATTTTCACAGATCTTATTTGTCTCTTCCAAGTTCCAGAGGGCAGGGATATTGTCTGTCTTGTTCTCTGCTTATCCTCAGTGCCTGAAACAGTGCTTAGCACATTATAGTTACTCAATAAATGTTTGTTGAATAAAGCCAAAGTTTGGGATGGCTGGTCCAACCAAAGCTAAAACACAAAGTGTAACTTGAGTTAGTGACCCAAGTCCAGAAGTCTAGATTGGACAGTGAGGAAAGATGTCAGATCCAAAGTCTGAGTACAGAGCTAGAAGGCAGAGTCCGGGATTCAGATGAGTAGAGGGAAAGCTGAGCATTTGGAATTCTTGAAAACACATCTCAACAACTGGAGTAGGGCAGTTGAAATGCCCCCAGTGCAGTACAGTGGGCCCTGCCTTGTCTCACAAGGAGACCACAAAATTAGGCTACAAAAGTGGCTTCAGTCATCTCTAAAAATGCGGTAATTTTATAGGGCATATTATCTGCCCTAAAAAGGTAATAATAATAATGACTTAAACAACTAAATATGAACAAAAGGTAAAATACATAATAATCATATACATTGTATATTGACAAAATAAAAAATTAAAAAAATAAATAAATAAAAAAAAATAAAAAAAAAAAAAAGACCAATAGTCATAATCACTTGGAAATGTAAATAATTCTCTAGTTAAGAGGAAGTTTTTTAAAAAAAGACTTTAGAAATAAGCAATGAGAATACTGCATATCGAACCTGTGGGCTATGGTAAACTCTTATATGCCTTTTATTATATAGCAAAAAAGTTTAAAAAGTAAATAACCTAAGCCTTTAAATTAAGAAGCTAGAAAAGGAACAAATAAATGAAAGATTAGAGGAACATGGAATTGATAATGATAAAGACAAAATTTAATAACTAAAAACAAAAAGAAAATAATAGAATTGACAAAGAGCCATATCTTTGAAAAGACAAATTAAGTAGACAAGCCTGTGGCAGGTTTAATTAAGAAAATTAGAAAGAAAACTTAAAACAGTATAGATTTGAGAAAGGAGATGTAACCACAGATATGGAGGAGGCTAAGTCAACTTTGAGAAGGATGTATATTTTGAGGGGGAATAACGTTTTCTGTTTTAAGACATTTTAGAAGAGTCAACGTTGGTTTGGATTTTTTTTTTTTTAAGTTTTGGACTATTATTAAAACCTAATTTTTTAAAAATACAACTTCACTGAGATTTTTTTGATCCAAACAGCGTTAAATATATAATTTTTAACGTCTCTGAGTTTCTCTGATGTGTTCTAACTGCTGTATCACTATTGCATCTGAAGTTGTAAACTTTATTTGACTAGTTCATATCCAGAGAACACTCAATTATAGTGTCAGTTTGTTGAGAGCTTATGAGCCTGTAACTGGCATTGTACAGATTTTGATAAACCAGTTAATTTTACTTAGAGAGTGGTATAAATTCACTGTGTTATGTATACCAAGTAATTTGAACTCTAAACACAGGGCCACATTTTCTCCTATTTCTCTCAAGCAATTTTGTCAGGTGTGATGCACCAGAGGGTAAAAATACTTTAGGACTTGCTAATGAAAGACAGACAGTCTGTACAGAATCTGCTTTTCTAGCACATATTTTTATAGATGTTGAAAATGCTGTTGTCAAACAGTATTTAAAAAACTGTCAGGTGTGTGTATGTGTGTGTGTTTCAAATGAGTTTTAAATAATTCAGTACCGTGCAGGCAGCAGAAAAATTACTTTATAAACTTGCAATGCTCTTTTGTATTGAATATACAAGTAGGATCTATGAATTAAAAATGAAAACTATCCAATCCATCTTTTTACTGATAAAAGTGTTGATGGAAATTCTGTTATTAATGTTGTTTTGGCATTTTCCTATTAAAGACTTGCCTTAATGTCATTTCAACATAGATACTACGTGTGTACTGATGGTAAAATAGGTTCTTAATAGTAAGCCTTGTCTGGTTTATCTAACTTGATGGCTGACTCGTGGTAGCCTCCTTCCTTTTTCTTTCCTCCTATGTGCTGCTGAATCAGAAGTGAGGACAAAGTAGACATGGAAAATGGTCACTTCGAGGAGGTGTTAGATTCCTCAGCTCTTGCCCATCCAGCCACTTAGCTGGTGAGCAGCACTGGTGGAATATTAAGTTCTCTGCCTACTAATTAAGAGTCTAATTGGGAGTGAAAAAGTAAGGATCACAGATTATTGTGAGTCTTAGCCACATTTTTTATTGACTCATTATTCATAATTCTCATCTTTCTCCTGATCTTTCTGTCCCCTGTTGGTTTTTTTGTTTGTTTGTTTGTTTGTTTTCAGTTGTGACAAAGGAAAACTTGATTTTCATGAAAAGGCTAAACAGACTGCATAGTACAGTGTACATTTCTTCCTCCTGCCAAAGGGCATTAAAGAGCTGTGGTTTTTCTGAAGGCTGAAATATTTTTTTCTTTATCATCATTATTATTATGACTATTATTTGATTTTGTTTTCCTCAGGTATTTTACATGAATAGTAATGGTATTAGTCATGTTCAGGAGTTATCAAATTTCTAATCTGAGAATCTCTGAGTTAGGGATTAAATGACTTCCATAGAAAAGATTTAAGGTGTGTTTGCAGTGATTGGGAAATGACTGAAGTCACAACCACAGAAAGGGTTATAGTTAGACACAGAAAGGGTGAAAACACCTGTTTTGGAACATTACGTTTAAAGCTTTTTGCATTGCAGCAGTCATTTTAAACATTTGCCTTAAGAAAACTGTAAAAGTTCATTTAAAATTCATAAATTCCACTCCAGTGTCTGAATACACTGCGTATGATTGCTATCCAGTGTCTTGAGCATGCTGGTGATATACTGTTTAACACACTTTGTTTGTAATGGTATTTCACATGCTGCACAACTGTCTTGTTCTGCTTCTTCAGTCTGAAAGGAGTCATCAGAGCTGTTGTCACCCGTCTGGGCAGAGTTGGACTGTGATGATAGAAGTGTTCTTTATGTGCTCCACATTATTCTAAGGTACTCCTTAGAGGTCTTCGGTTTTAGTGGTGGTTCATGTTCCCCTTTTGATCTGGATTTCATAAATTTTTGCATGTTAGTTTCAATTGAGTTTGCTTAGGGTTCAGCTGAGAATCAACAGTAAAACAAGGATTGTTGGATAAGGAAAGGGTAGCAAAAGATCTTAGAAAATAATAAAGGAGATTAAAACCACCTGGTGAAATAAATCTTTCGGTAGACTTGAAAACGGCAAGTATCATTTTTTTAAAAAATTTCTTGAGGAATGTAAATTAGTAGAAAATAATAAAGGAGATTAAAACCACCTGGTGAAATAAATCTTTCGGTAGACTTGAAAAAGGCAAGTATCATTTTTTAAAAAAATTTCTTGAGGAATGTAAATTAGAATTCAGAGCAGATTATTTCATTTTTTGAAAGTAATGTGTAGGTCACAACATGACCCATTGTATGAGGATACTTCAAAAAGTTCGTGGAAAAATGGAATTAAAAGATAATATGAATCTTTCCAAGAACTTTTTGAAGACCCCTTGTATTGTTAGACTTGAGTTAACATGAATAGTTTTATGGCTTCTAGTCATGCTTTTGGTTGTTCTCATGTTCCTCGTCGCAGATTATAAATCCTAATTATACTTTCCCAGATGCAAGGAGCTGAGCAAAGGCTTACAGAAGGTGCATCCATCAGAGAGGGAGTACTGGGGATGGATGGACTCATTACTGAATTCTCCTTCTTTCAGTACACCTCCAGTGACTGCTACTACTCCCACTTCCTCCTAACTCCCCACTTTGTAGCCTGGGGCCCTTGGTTCAGTTACTTCTCTAAGTCTCAGTTCTTCCTCTGTAAAATGGGACCAATAATAGTACCCATCTCATGGGCTTGTTGGGAAGATTAAAAAGATAACACAGGGTAAATGCTGAAATTGGGGTCTGGCTGATGGGAAGGCTGCTGCCACTTGAGTGCCCCTGAGTTTTCATCTGCAAGTACAAGTAGAGTGTCTGATAAAGCTGAAGCCAGTCAGAGCATATCAAAGTCATCTGGAATTATGTAAATCACATAATCCCCTTGAAAGTATTTGCTAACAATTTACTGAATAAAATATCTATGGATTTCAACAAGCTCTTCACTAGAGATAATAAATGTGTACTTAAAAATAGTGTTTCTGTTTAAAAACAAAGTGAGATGTTTGGATTTTGACTCGCATTTTGTTTAGTACCCACAGTGTGTCAGGTATCATACAGGATATTTTAATGTGTATTTTCTCTTTTAATTCTTGCAATATTTATTTTACTTTCTCCTGCACATGAGGAATGTAGCTGTATCTAATATAAGGGTGTATATTCTGGGAATTAATTCAGTGACTTAAACATCTGAGCTAATATTTCTTCAGTGCAATAACATTCTTTTTGATTCTTTTATTAGAATCATCAAATCCTCCATTCCACCTGTAGTCTTAGCCTTCAATAGAACTGAAATATAGTATATAACAGAATTCTCTATGAGACTTTGAGGCCTGCTGATTCTAGATATCTTTTGAGGCCTGCTGATTCTGTCATCTTTTGTCACCCTGGCAAAAGATTGGTCCAATTTAAAGAAACCCAGCTCAAGTGAACTTGATAAAAGAAAAGGGCATCTACTGGCTTACATCATTAAAATTTCCAGTGTTACAGGAACTTCAGATGTGATAAGATTTAGGGGCTCAAATAATATTATCAGGATTCTGTTTCTGTCTCCTGGCTCTATTCACACCTCCCTTCCCCTGCCCCCACTTATTATGGCTTCTGTATTAGTTACTTACTGCTGTGTAACAAATTATCTCAAACCTAGTGACTTAAAACAACACACATTTATTATTTTACAGTTTCTGTAGGTTAGGAGTCCAGGCATGGCTTATCTGGCTCTTTAACTTAGGCTTTTTCACAAGACTTCAACAAAGGTATCAGTCAGTACTGAAGTCTCATCTGAAGTCTTGACTGGGGAAGGGGCTGCTTCCAGCACATGCGATTGTTGGAAGAATTCAGTTCTTTGTGAGTTATTGGACTAAGAGTCTCGCTGTCAGCTGTAAGCCAGAGGCAAGTTTCTTGCCACTTGGGAAAGAAAGGGCAGCTCACAATGTGGCAGCTTCCTTCATCAAAGCCAGCAAAGAAAAGTCTGCTAGCTAAGTGGAAATTACAATCTTATGTAATGTAATCATGGAAGTGACATGCTATATTCCATTGGTTAGAAACAAGGCACAGGTCCCACCCACGTTCAGGGTGAAGGGATGAGCAAGGGCGTGAATACCAGGAATCAGGGATCATTAGGAGCCATCTTAAAGTCTGTCTGTCTGCCACAGCCTTATTCTCAGAAAAGCTCTCTCCACATGGTGACACAGTTGACCACTCGCAGCTCCTGTCCTACATCATCCTAAAGTTAGCAATTCTAGAGAAAATAGAGCCTCTCTTCCCTCAGCCTTCATATATGTGGCTGTACCCTTCTAGTAGAGCTCTTGCTTAGAAGCCATACAAATTAATTCTGGCAAACTTAACCACAAAATGACTTACTGGCAGGCTATCAGGTATCTTCTAGAATTGTTGAGAATACTGAAGAATGGGGCTGGAAAAGCCTTTAAAAACTGGCTGAACACTTGTTGTCATCTGCCACTGCCTGGGTCTCATCACTAGATTCTCAACGATAGATACAAGTTGTACCTGATTGGCCAAGTGTAGGTCACGTGCCCGTGGTCTAGCTGCCAGGAAGGGAGATGAGGAACTTCCTGTCCCCTCCCCTTGGGCCTCCAATGGAGGTGAGACTATGTTCCTTTGACTGTGACTCTGCTCTGAGATGAGCCCACATGGTTCTTATGGCTTCACTAGGGTCACTTTTGTACACAGATGTTCAGCATAGCAGGTTGCATGGCTTATGGATTCAGCTCAAATAGAGACAGTTTTCAGAACTTTGTAGCTGGTGGTTCTGTGCTCTTGTTTAACATTAACTGTGCCTTACAGATATAACAATAAAGCTTCTACAGAAATAGTATGTGGCATTGATGGCATGTTCAGGGCTCTGAGTTGTCGAGTAGATAGGCATTTCTGCTTTTCATAGTCAGAATTTTGATTCATATCAGATTTGACCATAAGTAGAATTTATTTTCTTCAGAATTATAGACTAATTTTATGATCCATTTTATTATTTTTTTTCCTGATCTTTGTGTTGGATCTAGGGATTCACATATTTCCTTAACTCTTTACTGTCATCATCCTTGGCTATGAATATATGACTTTTTTGTACATGTGGGTACACTGACATATCAGGTTTTCGTAAGTCCAAAGCACTTGTATTTTGAAATAAGTTCATATGTTTCGTCAAGGGTCCTATCCCAGAGCAATTTTGCATAATTTCTTGGAGTGGGACCCAAGAAACAGTAACTTTAAAAATCTCTTTAGGGGATTCTAATGTGCAGCCAGGTTTGAGAACCAGCAGATCAAGATTAGAACCTGAGAAGGGCAGCCCGTTCCTTCATGATATTGTGCGTACAGGGAAAGTGCAGAAGTCATTTCCACAGTACCACAGTTGAGACTGTTTCTTGCTGTCCTTTTTTCTTTGTGTATCCCTGTGATGAACTTCCGTTAGTCAGTCTCTTCCTGCAACCTTAAAGAACCCACTACCTTAGAGCCATGGAATTTCCAGTTATGGCACTGCTCCTGAAAATATCTCCAAAAGGCTTAGCTTACAGGAACGTCTGTTTGCTTTATAACAACAGTAGCACATTTAAAATCAGGCTATAAACAATCCAACTTCTCTTTCATTTTATATTTACTTTGTGGAGGTGATGTGCAAATAGTCATTCAAGTGGTATCCAGAAATATTTTTGTCTATAGTAATAGCAGATGGCAGAATGTTTTTCATATGCCAAATTGCACTTATTCTACCACAGTGCAATGTGGAAATGATCATGGCCTCTTTCAAATATTCTAACTCCCCATGTGCATTTCAGTTGTGGGAAGTTTTCTTTCATATCAGTTCAATATGTTGTAGATTTACTTGGAATCCTTGGAATTTGTGCATAGTGTAGTCACATGAAAAGTACTTTGAAAAGAAATATTTTTGAGGTCTCATGATTAAAGGTTATCAATTCAACAAACATTTAATAAACATATTCTGTGTGCTAAGCCAGTGGTTTTCCACTGGGAAGGGTGGCTTAGTCCCCAGGGATGATTTTGAGAATTTTCAGGTTGTTTTTAGTTATCATAATAATTAGCAGGGGTGCTACTGGCATTTGGTGTGCAGGGGCCAAAGGTACTAACTGTCGTGCAGCTTGCAGGACAATCTTCTACAACAAAAGTGGTTCTGTGTTTGTGTGTGTGCACGTGCACATACACACACAGTCTGTTGAAAGGACATTCATGTAGGTAAAAAAAAAAACCTGCTTATGATTAGCCTAAAACCTAATATACAGTGACTTTTCCAGGAAAATTGTAAATTGAATTGTTAATGTAAATTGAAAGAAAATTGAACTTTGCTTTATTTGTAATCAAGAGTTATTTAACCTCACATTAAATCACATCACCAATAGAAACCTGCATGTGATGTTTGAGTCACAGAAAGCCCAACTGTAACTGCCTTCATTTGATATTCCCACTTACATGTGGATTCCAAACATAGGTGCAAGCAGAGGGCTACTTTTGATTCCTGGTGGTAATGTGCCTGAGCATTTATAATTCATATTATTTTATGAATATTGTTACTTTCTTTTTATTTTTTCTATTTTTATACTAGGGAATTATGTTGAGTTGTGATTGTGTGTGTATGTTTAAAAGTGTGTGTGTAAGATGTGCTATTTATAAGTTTACTTTCAAGAAAATAGAGGAAGCATTATAAAATACTTGGGTTATAAGGGAACATTGGGGGTGTAATGAGGTTGAATACCACTGGATTAAGCAGCAGGTAATGGCAGACAACTCCAGGATGCCAGAGGAGCGCAGAGGATACCTTCCCCCTATCACGTCCCGGGGGAAAGCACTGGCTGAGTGTGATCAGGAAGGGTGTTTTGTTAGGGCATAGCCGGGTGAAGTGGAGGGCATGGGGAACAGTGCATGTAAAGTCCTGAAGAATGAAGAATTAATGTCGGAGGTAGGGTCCGGGAGCCCGACAGGTGGCCTCAACCCACCCCGTCCTCTTACCAGGTTCTTGACTCCACCACAGGAAATGGTTCAAGAGCAGAGTCACAGTAGAAAGTGAAAACAGGTTTAATGTAACGAATGAGAGATACAGACTTCACAGAGAGAGTGTGGCATAGCTCCAGAGACTGAGCAAGACCCACACCAAGTTTAACACAAAAGTAAGAAATACACACTTGAAGTTCAGTACAGAATGCGGGCTGGCTCAAGAGAATGAGCAGCCATTTGCTGATTGTAAGTTTGATGAGAAATGGAAGAAATACACACTCCACAGGCAGAGTATAGACTGGCTCTAGGAGAGTAAGCAACAGTCCTGCCTTCTGCTGGGATTTGGCTTTTATAGTTTCTCTATCTAATGAATATTCAATGAAGGGTTGGTTTCCAGTTATGTAATATTAGTATTGCACATGCTCAGTTGGTCTCTTCTTGGAGCATGTTCATTGGTCAAATCCTGTCACATGCACCAGGCATATTCAAGAATATTCTATGCTCTCTAACACCTCTATTGGAAGGTCATTCAGCTACCAGGGTTACATAACCCTTCTCTATTGATCATGCCCAGCCACTGGATTTGCATAAGCCAGCCCCTTGTGGTCTCATTTTCCCTGTGTTGGTGCTGAAAATAGGTCTAACAACAGTAGCTTTCCTCTCGGTGAGGGCCAACAGAAGTGGTCTGAAACCTTGGGGAATGGCTTGTAACCCATAAGTGTGTCCTGTAACCCAAGCCCAGGGAAACTGAGCATCTCCTATATCAATGTGGCCTTTGCAAATGGCTCGAGCTTGGGGTAGGATAGAACTGGGGGCTGGCAGGAGAGAGAGAATGCTGGAGAGGCAGGCAGTAGTGCATGAAGAGCTTAACAAGCCTTGCTTGTATTTTATTCTAGAAACACTGGGTAATTATCAAAGGGCTTATGGTTTAGGATCAGATTTGCATGTTAGACAGACATGCCTGTCACAGTGGTGTAGGTAGGCTAGAGGCAGCAAAAGTAGCCTAAGCCAGGGAGAAGCCTGACCCAGCACAGTGGGAAAGCTCCTGAAGGTTAACATTAACTCCAAAGGTGTCAGACACAGGCAGTCTAACTCTAGGACCTGTGCACTTAACTACTTTTCTAGGTTGTCCCAGAGGCTGGGCTGTAGAGCACATGGAGAGATTTTTGGCAAATGGGATCTACTCAACATCGAATATGGAATATGTGGGGAATGGAACTCTAGGATGTGTCTAGTTATATGAGATGCCTGATAAGGAAAAGAACACAGCCTCCCTTACAAAATTTCACTGGCTCTTTAACCTCTGTGCCACAATTAAGTGTGTAGGGATAGATTCTCATTCATTTATTTTGTGTGTAATTTCACTTACCTATTGCTTTCATTTAATTTGGCACAACCTCTCATTTCGTTTTGAATAATACCACAGACTCTAAAGAAATTTGGTAATTCTACAAAGTTACTGATTATGATTTTTATCTAGAGTGCTACTTAGAAACATTTGCATGAGTCAAATGGGTAAAAGGGTTCTTAACAACTTACCCCAACAACAACAACAATATTTAGATTTATCCACCACATTGATGAGAGAAATACTGTTCTTAAAATGAGAGCCTTCCTCAGTTTCTGTTCCTTTGAGTTTCTAAAAAATAATGAAATTACTAAAACACTATTATAAAAAGTTTGGAAAATAGAAAGGAGGATGTTACCTCCCCACATATTATCTATTACTATTTTTATGTATTTCCTTTAAATCTTGTTTTTAGATATGTATATGTATATTTGTGTTTGTATGTAAGATGGCTCACTCCCTTCAATGGATCAGTTTCTCTTACATTAATTGATAACACTATAAGTGTTTAAAGTTCACACCTAAGGTGAGAGCCATATAAATAAACTATTTCAGCTTCATGGCAGGAGGAGGAAGCAAGAATACTCTTGTTTTTTAAAAACCCCATACAGGAGTAGAATTTGCAACAGAAGGGCCCTTCCATCTCCATTGCCTGCTTTTCCAAAGACGTGTCATTTTTTTTTTAATGCTCAAGTTCTATATTTTTTTAAAGGGGGAATTATCAGCTGGTGATAGATATTTCCTATATGGTTACCCTTTTCATCCATTTTTGCTATTTGTACAGTGGTAGAAACCCTACCACCACCACCACCACAAAAAAAAAAATGTGCTATATGTTATGTATGTTAAGATATTATAATTACATTGTATACAGATATTCTAGTAGTCAGATCCAATGAAGTAGAGGAGCAATATTTTGAATCTTTCTTTCTCTCAACTTCCAACTTGCAATTTAGCTACCTTCTAAATACTAGGTATCTCTAGCAGTCTGGGCCCAGTATCTCAAAGTAAACACAGCAGAATTGAGCTCTTAAATTCTCCCTCACCCTAACTTTTCTTTTTCCAGTCTTCCCCATCTTGGTAAATGATTTTATCATCCATTTAGTTGCACAAGCCGGAAGCCTAGATCTCTCCCTTTCTCTCACACCTTACACTGAATTCATCAGCAAGTCCTTTCATCTCTGCCTTCAAAATACTTCGCAAATCTATCCACTTCCCTCCACTATCCTTCCCTGATAGAAGTAGTCCTATCAAGATCTTTCCTGGTGGCATTAATGTTTTTGTAGTCCACTGCCACCACCGTCTTCCAGGCTATCATCGTCTTTCACCAGCTTCCTTACTGGTCTTCTGCTTAAACTGACCATTCTTACCTCTCTGGAGTCTGTTCTTCCAGTGGGGATCACTCTTTAAAATTCTCCTGTTTAAGGGTGGTCTGTTAGTTCATTTGGTTAGAGCATTGTGTTGATAACACAAGGTCAAGGGTTTAGATCCCCATACTGGCCTGCCACCAAAAAAAAAAAAAAGAAAAATTATATATTTAAAATTATCCAGTGGCCTCCCATTGTACTAAGAAGACAACCCAAATTCCTTACCATGGCACATAAGGCCAGTATGATCTGACTTTTGCCTGTTTTTCCTAATTCATCTCATACAATACCTTATCCCTGTATTCCTTGCTCACTGCTCCAGCCAGCTAATAGCTACTTCATTTTTAAAACACTACATTTTTCCCTGCCTGAAGCTGTTTACATATGTACTTGTCCCTGCCCGAAGCTCCCATTCCCACCTTTGGGCACACTAGCTCCAAATCCTCCAGTGTCACTTTAAATCACACCTCCTTGAGGAGCCATCCAAGACCACTCTGGGGGAAGTATACTTGCTTCTGTACACTTAACCACAATTTGTAGTTTGTGTGTGAGAGAGAGATTATCTGTCTGTCTGTCTCCTCTACTAGATTGTAAGTTCCAGGAGGCAGGGACCATATTTGTCTTGTTTATACTCATAGTCAATCGCTAAATATTTGATGAATGAATGAATACTATCTACTTGAACCAGCTCGGGAAATTATCTTATTGCCAGGTGTAGGGACGTAGAATTGAGAGCCAAGGAATTGCTAGTATCTTCTTGTTATCTTGGAAGCTCTTTAGTAAAAGAGGCTTCTCAGGCGTTGAAAGAAGAAATACTGCATGTCCTCACTCATAAGTGGAAGCTATAAGAAAGAAAAAGAAAGAAAAAAAGATAAAACTATCACAATAATTCATTGAACTTGCAAAAGGAGAGAACGGAACTGAGACCACCAGAGGTAGGAAAGGGCGGGGAGGAGGAGGATTAGCAAGAATTGGTAAAGGGCCACAAAGTACGATTACATTATATAATGTTGAATATCCTAATTATCCTGATCTGAGCATCATATATTGTACACAGGTATTGATATTCAATGCTGTATCCCAAAGACATGTATGATCAATTGTCTCAATAAAATAAGTAAGTAAATGAAAGAGGCTTCTTCTACCTTTGTAGTACCCTTTATTTTGTCCAGATTTTGTTTGTCTGGGCCTCAATGTCACCGGTCAGCTCCCAAGCCTATGTGTGCGTTGGTGCCCTGTTAATCAACCAACATGGATAGTAGAGGGCGTATTGCCAATATCCACCCCCCACCATTGGGGGATATAATATTGGAAAATGGCTAATTTTTACTTCTGAGGATGCAGGTGGCAGGAGTTGGGAAGCTGGGGAGGCATGGTAAGGAGAGAGCATATAGAACACGTCCCTCCCATACTGCCATTGCCAAAGACGGATGCTGGTGTAGTGGCTGAAGGGCATCAAGGACAGAAAATAGGCAGTTTAAGAACAGTCTATCTTGGGAAGAAGCAATCCTGTCAAAATTTTTCCAAGTGGCATTAATGTTCAAAAAGCTAAAAAATTCTCGATCTGTTTTGTTACTGTACTACTAATCTGGGATCATTTATTAAGATCCTCAAGCCCCAGAGTTTCTGATCAGCTCAGTCCCCACCTGGTATTAACTGCTCTTACAGGAGGAAATTATGGAAAGTACAATAGGCCACTTCTAAGTCACTGCCTCTTTCTTTACCTTGTACAATGCAGGGTCTCCATCAAGTTAACGTCCTTAATGAAGTCATTTGCTCTGCATACGCTGTGTGGTTAGGTCTTAGAGTAATACATTTTCTGCTTTCTGAGCTGTGCTTGAGAGGACATCCTCCTCAACTATGGAAATATGGAAAGATGGAACTTTTATGGAAAAAGCTGAATGTTGGAAGATGATGCACGGTGTTCTCTGGTCTGCCAGCCTTGCTTCCCTTAGTCATTCACAGTTATATTAGGGCAATTAGATTATAACTCAAACTTCTGAAAACCCATTTAGAGAGATAAGGAATTCATTTCACTGTACTATTGTGCCCTAAATTCAAGAGGGCACAATGAGATTCAAGATTAATTGTTTAATAGGTTAGAATTTTAAATCGAAAATATTTTCAGTGTTATTTTATATCTATATGATTCACCATGAAGGTTGGTTTAAAAAGTTTCAAAAATATTGATGTCATTTTATTATTTTTAGTTAAATTAAAGTTATTACTTTTTAAAAAATTGACCCTGGCCTCTTCTTTGTATCTCTCAAGCTACCACTTTCTTTGCAATTTCTAGAACTAGGTGGAGGGTTTTATACAGCCCAAACACATATAAGTTTGGGGAGAGCAGGGCTAACGTAAAGCATAGTTTGTACTATCTTCCCAGGAAATGGGAAACCAAGTGTCCAGTTCTGTATTTTTATTATAAAATTGCACATCTGTCAGTTAGATATATTTGATGAAAATAATCTCTCTCCTGAAGGAATGGCTGTGTATGTGGTGTTTGTGTGTGCATGCAGGCAATTTATTATAAAATTGCACATCTGTCAGTTAGATATATTTGATGAAAATAATCTCTCTCCTGAGGGAATGGCTGTGTATGTGGTGTTTGTGTGTGCATGCAGGCATGCTGTGACTCTCAGTATTTGTGGACATGTGTAGGGGCTTGTTTGGGCAGTAGTGCCATTTGATCAGCTAATGGCAACAAGCAGCAGTGCTCTGGTCATCTCTTTCTCTCGAGTGTTCCTCTCTCATTGCCTCTTCTTTTCCTGAGAGCCAACAAGTCTTTCCATAGCTCTGAGACAATGAAAATTACATGTACCTGTCTTGCTTGTGGTGTTTCAGGGGGCTCTTTCCCCTGTAGGTTGCTGCTGTAGTACATGAAGAATATTGGTTTTTGACTCTGAGTCTTCATGTGTAGGTTACTGAATGTCACATTCTCAGCTCCATGACTACCATGTCTCAGCAGGCACTCTAAGTGGAAGATCTAGAGGTTTTAACTTGCCTCCTGATTCTCTTGATGAAATAATCCTGGCACACTTGAATCATTCATTCCATACATCTTTGAGTGCCTGATGACAGTGCATGGGATGCNGGGAATGGCTGTGTATGTGGTGTTTGTGTGTGCATGCAGGCATGCTGTGACTCTCAGTATTTGTGGACATGTGTAGGGGCTTGTTTGGGCAGTAGTGCCATTTGATCAGCTAATGGCAACAAGCAGCAGTGCTCTGGTCATCTCTTTCTCTCGAGTGTTCCTCTCTCATTGCCTCTTCTTTTCCTGAGAGCCAACAAGTCTTTCCATAGCTCTGAGACAATGAAAATTACATGTACCTGTCTTGCTTGTGGTGTTTCAGGGGGCTCTTTCCCCTGTAGGTTGCTGCTGTAGTACATGAAGAATATTGGTTTTTGACTCTGAGTCTTCATGTGTAGGTTACTGAATGTCACATTCTCAGCTCCATGACTACCATGTCTCAGCAGGCACTCTAAGTGGAAGATCTAGAGGTTTTAACTTGCCTCCTGATTCTCTTGATGAAATAATCCTGGCACACTTGAATCATTCATTCCATACATCTTTGAGTGCCTGATGACAGTGCATGGGATGCCTTGGGTAGCAAGGAGAACAGCTGGATGATTCCTTTTCATTTATTCTTCTATCATTCAACATATATTCAGCTGGGGCTGACCTGTGCCCAATGCTGGGCTTTTCCAAATAGTTCAGGCAAGAACCAGTGAGGGCTAGAAGTGTAGCTGAGGTCGTAGGAATGGAAAGGCTAGGATGGATATGAATAGCATTAAAAAAGGGGACAGGACCTAACAGCTGAGATGGGAGTAGGACCCTAAAAAGGCAGCAGGCAGCTGGAGATTGAGAGCAGGTGCTTAGAGAAGAACTCATTGTGTAGGACCCGTCTTTGTGGTAAAATGTGGAGGTTGTCAAGAGAATCCCCAGAAATTTCTTAAACTTGGGCTGGGAGGTTGTTTAGCCAGTGAATTCCACAGGGGCAGTCCCTGGCCCTACACCCAACTGGGAATTAACACAGGCTCCTAGGAATATTGCCACTTCTTTAGAAATGTATATTTGAAAAATAAATTTTATACATGATCCCAGTCTTCGATGCTAGTTTAAGAAGAGAGGAACCAATTTAATGCCCGAAATCAT
>NW_007726421.1:610726-612278 GCF_000696425.1 Galeopterus variegatus | reverse complement strand
ATGATCCCAGTCTTCGATGCTAGTTTAAGAAGAGAGGAACCAATTTAATGCCCGAAATCATCTTACAAACTTGAAGTTTAAATTTTTGTTTGTTTTGCTGAGCAACTGAAAGATATATATGAAGACTGCTTTGGCGGGTGTGTGGGGGGGATACCTGTGGGCATCTCGGTCTCTTGTTGAGTTTCACTTGCTCTTAGCTTCACTAGTCAGTGGTGTATAAAAGTGTAGCAATCTGCTCTCCTGGGATCACACATAGACATTCATCATCCCTCACAATGGCTAGATAATTCCAGATTTAATTGTGAACAGAAAAAAACTGATTTCGTTGACGTTTTGTGATAAGAGGTACAGAGGAAAACTGAAATCACTATAATGGCTTGTCTTGACAGAATGCTTCCACTGCGCTGGAGGAGCCAGCCCACTTCTCTTCTCAAGGAGGGGTGTTGCATTTTAAACATGTGGTGGTTGTTATTTGCTGTAGTTTTTTTTAAAGGTAGGAAATATTCTTTGGGCTGAGTTTAATGCTGCTCAGCATGAAACACGTGATGTGGAACAAAGCCTGCAGACTGTGACTAATTGACATGCACTGGGCTAATGAGAAGACAGAATGTCTCTAATCAGCAGCAGAACAAACACTCACAAAGGGTCTCCTTCCCTCCTAGGACTTCCTTCGCCGGGCATCTGGCTGGGATTCTTGTTGGACTAATGTACACTCACGGGCCTCTGAAGAAAATCATGGAAACATGTGCAGGTACAGAACAAAATGCCTCTGGCATGACAACAAGTTGGGAGTTCATCTTATTTTAATGTGAACAGAAGCAACCCCAAGTTTCCCTGTGGTTCAGCTTAGGAATTCCCTAACAATGCTTGTTTTTCTTTGTAAGCCAAGAGGTAAAGCAACCATTGCAGTTCCTCACATCGACCCACAAAAGACGATGCAAACCCAAATTTTAAAATTGAGGCTTTCTTAAAGGAACAAATATTGGTATATATTTATACCCTCAGCCTTAAAGCTACTCACAGAAAAGTCTGCTTTCCTCAAAAATTCAGAGAACTAAAGTGGGCTTAAAATAATGCGTTCTTCTATGATATTCCATGAATTACTATATGTTCAAGGCACAGTAAAAAAGAAAAAGCAAACCTGGACTGAAGTGCAAGGCCAGTATTTTAAAGAATTCAGAATGACCACTGTGTCTTTGGTGGGCAAGACATATTCATGCATGGCCAAGCCAATCTATTACTGCTTAAATCTTGGATCCTACCTTTTTTTTTTCCTGCATATTTTTTCTTTGTTTTTCCCTTCAAATTGATGCTCAATGAAAATATTTTATTTAGAAATATATGCATTTTTTAGGGCCGGCCCGGTGGCGCACTGCTATAGTGCGCCGCTTGGGAAGCGCGGTGGCACTCCCGCCGAGGGTTCGGATCCCACATACAGACCGGCCGCTCACTGGCTGAGTGAGGGGCGGGAGCAACGCCAAGGGTTGCGATCCGTGGCCGGTCCCGGTCTGGTACGGGCGTGACACTGAGGGTTGCGATCCGTTGCCGGTCA
>NW_007726421.1:608968-609911 GCF_000696425.1 Galeopterus variegatus | reverse complement strand
AAAAATGTCCAGTTTTATTATATTTTCAATACAATTTAATTATGGAAATCTAGTGATGAGTACTGATAAAGGAATAGAAATGATTCTTGGGAGTTTAATGTTTTGTTTCATTTTTCTTTGTGTCTCAAGATTAAGTGGTTATTAGTAAAGCTTTATGTCAACATATTATGAAATTTAGGCAAGTGCTTTGTTTAATTTTTAAAAAGTTTCCCCCCACAATTAAAACATTTAAACTCTTAGTTTTCCTCCTTAAAATATTGCCTGTGTTGTGTGGAGACTTATTTTTATGTCACTCTATTTTTGAAGTAATATGGTAGAAAATTAAGTACGAAAAATAGAAAATATTTTTAAAAATATTCAGTGCGATGTGCCTGTAAACTCTCTGCCTTTTTTCTGGCAAAGCCGGAGAGAGACTCTTGAGTGAGCTAAGAACTGAAGTGACACAGGAATCCTGTGGAAAATGACCGAGCACATGGAGGCTGCTGTCTGATACCCCCTAGAAGAGGAGGGTCACGCTAAGGGTGTGCCTTTCACTCATTCCGGTCTCCATTCATTCAGCAGTGCCAAAGCAACAGTCCTACTGCCTTTCATAGGGACAAGAAAAAGTCCCTTAGGAAGGGCAGGGAGCATGGCTCTCCCAACACCCTTATTGGGGGAAGGTTCGGCTTTAATCCAGAGTATCTCCATTTGTACAGAGGCATCAAAGCCCAAGCTTGGTACCTTGGGAGGTTATGTCAACAGGAACTTTTAAGGAACTTCAGTGAGTGTAAGTTAGGGTTTCATTGTCCCCCCCCCACCCCCCCATTTTGTTCTCTGTAGGTTTCGAAACAAAAGGGAGTTTATTTTTTTATTTTTCCTTTTTGTCTTTTTTACTGACCGGTGACGGGATCGCAACCCTTGGTGTCGCACCCATACCGGGGACCGGCAACGGGATCGCAACCCT
>NW_007726421.1:595273-607875 GCF_000696425.1 Galeopterus variegatus | reverse complement strand
GGAGCGCCACTGCACTCCCAAGCGGCGCACTCTCCAGTGCGCCACCCGGCCGGCCCAAGGGAGGTTATTTTAAAAATTGTTTAGAAATCATTTGAAATGACCCTGGTCTTTGTCACAAAGAACCTCCTAATTGTTGGAAAGTTTAGCAGTTAAGGTCTTGTAGCTACCATTAAAATGTTGGTTTCTTTCATGTTTAGGCATTTTTTCTTCCAATATTGGTTACCCAGGACAGCAATACTACTTTAATAGTTCAGGTAAGTATGTTGTTTTATTTAATAAATTTTAACTTATTTTTAAAATTATAGTGTTTGCCACTATAGAGCTACTTTAAGATAATACTGTTTTATGCTATAGTAGAATAGTTCGTGTGTTATGTAGTTGTGCCTCTAACATGCCTGGAAGCTAGATGAAGAGGTAAACCAGGGAGAATGTTTGGGTGGGTTGGTAGGGAAGGCCAGGGAAGGAGTTAACTCTGGTATGAAAATATTATGTGATTGGTGTGAGGTCTCTCATGGATGATAAGATTTATACTAGACCCAGGTCCCTTGATTCTCAGCCTAAGACTTTACTGCTGGCAGAGTGTTTGAAATTGTATCAGGTATGTGATTCTTCACAGTCCACCCCACATACATATTTAGGAAGATTCATGCTTACCCTAAGATGCTAAAATAGCCATTCCTCTAATAAATACCATGTGACTTAAAGAGGTAAATGTATTTTTCTAGATGTTTGTGTAACTAGGTAGAAAGGACTTAATGTTAAAAGCCTAAGACCTATTTTAGGATAAAGCCTTTGCATTCCAGCCTGGGGTGGCCATGGGATCCTATACCAGTGGTATACTATATCAGTACCAGCAGACAGGTGTTAAAGAAGCCATAGCCTGTGGAACCACTGAGTGTTTTAATGCAGCGTACAAAATGTTGAAATTCTGGGCCAAGCCCATGGCACACTCGGGAGAGTGCGGCGCTGGGAGCGCAGCAGCGCTCCCGCTGCGGGTTTGGATCCTATATAGGGATGGCCAGTGCGCTCACTGGTTGAGCGTGGTGCGGCTGGTCTCAAAAAGGACAAAAAAAAAAAATGTTAATTCTAAACTCCAATGTGATGGTTTTAGGTGGTGGGGCCTTCGGGAAGAAATTAGGTCATGAGGGTAGAGCCCTTATGAATGGGATTATGGCTTTTATAAAAGGAATCCCAGAGAGCTCTATAGCCCCCTTTCTGCCATGGGAGGATACAAGAAGTTGGCCATCTACAACCCAGAAGAGGGCCCTTGCCAGAACTGACCATGCTGACACCCTGATCTCAGACTTCTAGCCTCCAGAACTATGAGAAATAAATGTTTGTTGTTGAGACCACCAAGTCTACAGTTATTTGTTATAGAAGCCCAAATGGACTAAGACACTTTGATATTCATGTCAATTGAGAACGACTACAGCTGAAATCTGGGATCAGCAGCTTTTTCTATAATGAGCCAAATAGGTAATGTTTTCAGCTCTAAGGGCTATATTGGCCATATGGTCTCTGTTGCAACTAGTCAACCTGTCTTTGCAGCATGAAAGCAGCTATAGACAATTCATAAACAAATAGGTATAGCTGTGCTCCAGTGAAATCTTATTTACAAAAATAGGCAGTGGGTTGGACTTAGACTTTGAGTTGTAGTTTTCTGACTCCTGGCTTAAATAATATAGGAACAAAGAATTATTGTTAAGAATCATTTATATATTATTATTTAAAGCAAAATAATAATATTGCTTTTGCTTTATTTTCTCATAGATTGTTCTTAGCCACAGACTGGTTTACCCAGTAGTATTTTGTGAGTGGTCACATTGTGCAGAGTGCAAGACTAGCCATTGTGAGAGAGAAAAAAACGAGCTGCAGTCCCAATCTCAGTGAGCTTTTAAACTAGGAGTGGGAATGTAGGCACCACATATTTGAAAAGATGAAACAATAGAAACCAGTAGGACTAATCAGGGAGTGGAAAATAGGATACTGAACCATGGTGTGGGGTGGCACAGAATAATGGGAAGATTGCTAATAGTGCTAGATTTGTTGAGCTGTTACTGTGCCTCGGTCTAGTCAGTCTCCATCCCCCGGCTTTCCTCTGTGACTGTTCATCTCGGGGAGTCTGCTGTGCTCTGCTCCTGTTCCTCTTCCCTGTACCACAGTCTAGAAAGTGCCTCTAGGCTCATTTTCTTTATTTCCTTTCTCTCAATGCTGAAAATCCTGTACTATCTATTATACAGTGTCTGAAAATAGTTGTTTCATATATTTTCTCCAGTGTTCTATTTGATTTTGGTGGGACGGCTATCCCAGTCCTAGTTGCTCATTCATCACAGATGTAGAAGTCCAGTCCAGCAATATTAATGTAGTGGATTCAGTGCTTAGCCTGGGAGGGGCAAGTGGGGGTGCATTGTAGGAGGTTATCCAGAGGAAGTGGAGTGCTGGGTTTTGATGGGTGAATAGAAGTCAAGGAAAACAACGGGAGGAAAGGGCCTTCCAGGGAAAGGAAACAGTACTTGAAAAGGCCTATTTGGGATTATCCAGAACATCCTGGTGAGCCAATGAAGGATGTAATCAATAGAGTGATACTATTAGAGTTACATTCAAGCTGTGTTTTCTATGTCATTTTGTGAGTGGTCACATTGTGCAGAGTGCAAGACTAGCCATTGTGAGAGAGAAAAAAACGAGCTGCAGTCCCAGTCTCAGTGAGCTTTTAAACTAGGAGTGGGAATGTAGGCACCACATATTTGAAAAGATGAAACAATAGAAACCAGTAGGACTAATCAGGGAGTGGAAAATAGGATACTGAACCATGGTGTGGGGTGGCACAGAATAATGGGAAGATTGCTAATAGTGCTAGATTTGTTGAGCTGTTACTGTGCCTCGGTCTAGTCAGTCTCCATCCCCCGGCTTTCCTCTGTGACTGTTCATCTCGGGGAGTCTGCTGTGCTCTGTTCCTGTTCCTCTTCCCTGTACCACAGTCTAGAAAGTGCCTCCAGGCTCATTTTCTTTATTTCCTTTCTCTCAAGGCTGAAAATCCTGTACTATCTATTATACAGTGTCTGAAAATAGTTGTTTCATATATTTTCTCCAGTGTTCTATTTGATTTTGGTGGGAGGGCTAGTCCAGTCCTAGTTGCTCATTCATCACAGACGTAGAAGTCCAGTCCAGCAATATTAATGTAGTGGATTCAGTGCTTAGCCTGGGAGGGGCAAGTGGGGGTGCATTGTAGGAGGTTATCCAGAGGAAGTGGACTGCTGGGTTTTGATGGGTGAATAGAAGTCAAGGAAAACGACGGGAGGAAAGGGCCTTCCAGGGAAAGGAAACAGTACTTGAAAAGGCCTATTTGGGATTATCCAGAACATCCTGGTGAGCCGATGAAGGATGTAATCAATAGAGTGATACTATTAGAGTTACATTCAAGCTGTGTTTTCTATGTAGTTCTGAAGTCTTGGATTATGATTATCAATCCTGGCTGTGATGTGAATCACCTGAGGAGCTTCTGCAACATATCCATGCTTTGAATTTACCCCAGATCTGTGAAATCATAATGGGGTAGAGGCAGGGACTTGGACTTTAAAATTAAAAACAAAACAAACAAAAAAAAAAAACCTTACATGATTGGGGTTCCCTCAGCTTGGGGACCACAGAAGTGAATGCTATCACTGTCCCAAGAAGAGGCTTCACTTCTGAGCCTCTCCCTCTGCTGATGCTTAAAAATCCTAGAAACTTGGTCTTGGTGCAGAGGGATGGTTGTTGGACAATGCCAGCTCACCTGCTCCTACCTGTAGACTCACTTGAAGAGAGAAGGTGTCTTAAAAATCCTAGAAACTTGGTCTTGGTGCAGAGGGACGGTTGTTGGACAATGCCAGCTCACCTGCTCCTACCTGTAGACTCACTTGAAGAGAGAAGGTGTGATAAGTATTTATGGACAAAACTAATAAGTTTGGAAGAGCACGGGGTCCTTTTAGTTGTTGCTTATAGAGACCAGTTGACACTGACCTAAGTATAGGAGAAGTTTTACTGATTTACGTGGCCAGGAAGACCATCGTGATTCTTCGAGTATCTCCCACTGTGGTTTCTTTCTTCCCTCTGACTTTATTCTCTTCATGAGGCAGGGGATGCATCTAGCAGCTTGAAGTTATTGGAGGAAACAGAGCTTCTCTTCTGGTTCAGTTTTTTAAATTCCCCAAAGAAATAGTAATGTTCTTCCTGGCAAAGAGAGTAGTAAGAATATACTTGTGCATAGATACAGCTTAAGCTATCATAGATTACCTAGTCCTAACATCTGCCTGACAGCTGGGAAGTTGAGGCTTAGAAAAGTTAAGCAATTTGACTAAAGTCACACAGGTAGTTGTAGAACTACGACAAAAATGCAAGTCCCTAATTTCTAGCCCCTGCTTTTTCTATTTTACAAGTACAGAAGATGGGCACTCTGCCAATTTAACCTTACAAAATAGGGCAGTTGTACTCACTACCTTTTCCCTTTTTTTCTTTCTTTTTTCATTTTGTTTTCTTTCTTTCTTTTTCTTTCTCTCCTTTCTTTCCTTCTTTCCTTTTTTCTTTTCTTTTGTACTCTATTAAAAAAAAAAAAAAGAAGGGAAACCTGCTCCTTTCCTCCTTCATATGAAGAGTCATAGGCACAGCAGACACACAGACCCAAGAACTAAAGGCAAAAATAAAAGCCCCTTTTACCTTTCTTATCCTTTATAAGATTACCATATTTATATTCTTTCCTCTGAAGTGATTAGATTTCTTCAGAGGCAGAGCTACATAAGGCCAGGTGGTCATGGTAATGGTCATCTAGGGAACTTTTATGAGAGCATATGTATCTGTTACAAGTAATGATTTATTCTTATATGGCTGTCCTTAGCTGGAAAAGTCTTTATAGGTCAAAGAGTCTCATGAATGTTTAAAAAGCTGTTACCAATTTTTCTAATCTTGGTGGTGTTTCTTGATCTCCTTTGCCATGAAATCCTGGTATGTGTATAAGGAACAGATGGAGTCGTTAATAGAATAATGATAACCAGAATTTCTACTACAGAGCCAAAGTTTATAGCTAAAAAAGACATTGTAGGACATAATTTAAACTTATTTATCTTAAGTGTTTGATTATTACATTTGTCCAGGAATGTTTATTATGAAGATTTAAAAACATCTGATTGGCTGGCAGAACAGCTGTAGAAAATTTGTGGTCCTAGGAGACCTGTTCTCATTTTAATAGATATTGATGGGATTTTTGGTCTTGATGATTTATGATTGATGATATAGAACATTTAACTACACTAGTCTTTTTGACTTAAGGCACCAACTCTCTCTCCTCATGTTTTGTCTGACAAGTACCAAATTAGGTTTTATAATATTCAGATGTTTAGAGTTGTCAACTTTATTTCATTAAAGCACTGTTAGATTGTTCTTAAATAAGAAATAACAAGAAAAATGTTTTTCTATATCAAGAAATGTTGTCTCATCACTGCTGATGTACCTGGCAATTAAAACCCTACAGATATTTGTAGTATTTGTATAGATGAGTATTCAGAGACTTTGGGTTATTTTAGATATTGAAATAGCTGAGCACTTTTGGGGGGTAGATAGGTAGAAATGCTGCTGAGACCTTTCATAACAGAATGACTTTACACAAGGGTTTGAAAGTGATAATGAGCCATATGGGAAATTATCCAATATGCTTTTTGTGTTGCAGTAAAATAATTGGCACTCTTAGGGAATTGGACAGTCCCTGTATTCAGAGATTGTTGAAGCATCTCATGGTATTCAGTGACTTAGCCATAAATATTTCATTAGTGTTTTAGAATGGTTGCCCCTTTCTTTTGTTCTTTGTGGATATATTAATTGTGTTTTGACTATTTGCCCTTGTATTAAAGGTCTTTTTTGGTGAGGAATATAGAAAGCAAGAATTCTAACACTGATACAGTCTTCTTTACTCCCAGGATATGAAACTTGCTGGTGAATGTTCTCTGACACAGCAGTGGGTGCTGAATTTTTCTGATGCTTCTATTGGGTAGAGACCAATTTGAGAAGGAGTATCCATATTTAAAATTGTATCCAGATCTCATTTTGTTCCTAAACCATTGTGAGGATTTAGAAAATTTACCTCTTCCTCCTGTTTTAAATATCAATAATGTTAATATTTTGACATGGGAAACACATGAGAGAGAATATGGAAGTTGGGTTATTGGAGGTATTTAGTAAATCCTCAGTAATTTTTACTGCATTAGGAGCAAGGCTTTTCAGAATTAGCCCCCCAAATCCTGAACAATTTTATTTAATGTTTATTTAAATCATTCATTTTTGTTACTTTCAAGGACAGTCAGTAAAAAGAACCAAGCAAGAAGAGTAATGTAATAATCAGTAAGAATGGGCAAAGGATCTGAATAGTCATTTCTCCAAAGAAGATATATAAATGGCCAATAGGCACATCAAAAGATGTTCAACATCAGTAGTCATCAAAATCACAGTGAAATACCAATTTATACCCACTAGGAAGGCTATAATTAAAAAGACAGATAATAACAAATGTTAGTGAGGATGTGGAGAAATTGGAACCTCATACACTGCTTGTAGGAATGTAAAATGGTGCAACCACTTTGGAAGACATCCTGGCATTCTTCAAATGGTTAAATCAAATTATCATGTTAACCAGGACCATACTCCTTGGTATATACTCAAGAGTAATGAAAACATATGTCCACATAAAAACTTGAGTACAAATATTTATAGCAACATTATTCATAACAGAGAAAAGGTGGAAATAAACCACATGTCCATCAACTGATGTGAGGATAAACAAAATGTGGAATATCCATACAATGGAATATTATTGGACCATGAAAAGAAATGAAATACTGATACAGGTCACAACACTGATGAACCTTGAAAACATTACACTAAGTGAAATGAGCCAGACACAAAACACTATGTACTATATGACTCTATTTATATGAATTGTCCAGAATGGGCATATCTATAGAGACAGAAATTAGATTAGCATTTACTTAAAGCTAGGAGGGATGGGAGATTGAGAGCTATGAGCTAAAGGGTACGGATTTCTTTTTGGGGATTATGAAAATGTCTAAAATTGATTGTGGTGATGGTACAACTGTATGAATTTATTAAAAACCATTGAGTTGTACACTTTAAATTGGTGAATTGTGTGATATGCCAATTTATATCTCAGTAAAGCTGTTCTACATCATCAATAGACACAAGTATTTTAGGTGACGAATATTTATATAAGCACAATTATATAGATTTTCAGCTAAAACTAGATTAGTGTGTCATTGTCATTCTAGTGTTTATATGAAAATAAAGATTTCTAGAGTGCTGAAAATTTTTATGGGAAATAAACTTTTCCTTTTAATTTTGCATATTTGGAAAGTACTTTGTTCATAACCAGTACAAAAGTAAATTTTAAAATAGGTTCAGGACCAATTATGAAAAGTTCTGAATATGAAATCTCAGTTAACCAACTTCTGCCTGATAGTGTTTCTCTTTTTGGCTTGATTATGTCTTCTCTATACATAGTCTTATTAAAGCTATTGCTCAGGCATGTTCTATGTTGGATGATATGGAGCTGTATGACCAAGATCATAGTAAAGGTGAGGAATCTTCAACAACACCTAAAACATGTTAATTAAACATTTGAAATACATCTTCAAAGTGTATGATAATGACAGGAAAGCAGGGAAAACATTAAACAAGCTGTTACTTCTCTCTCATTACACCATAGTGAAATTGGTAATCTGTGGGGGGAAAAAAATCTCTTCCAAACAAATTCTGTAACAGTTGGCAACTAAAGAAAATGTAAGGCATAAACTCAAATTGGCTGAAAAAATTGATGGAAAATTTTGCAAAAACGAACTTTGCTCTGTTATTGACCTTTATTAATGGAGTCTCTATCTATGGTACTTAAAGCATTATTTAATGAACAGATTATCTACTTTCTTACCTTATCTAGCAACCAATTTTTCAAAAGTGCTATCAGTAGATATTACAATCTCTGACATAGAATTATAATTACAGAGAAGTTGGCTTGTCCATCTTAACGTCGTCATTACTGTCTGAAATATGATACCCAACACAGAAATTCTCTAGTATGGGTATTAAATAAACATTGGTCTACATCTCATCATATGGAGCCACAAGACCATAAGGCTTTATTGGTTGTTTCCATTTATTATCTTGAGTCAAGTCAGAACTTCACTGAAAATACTCCAAGTGTTGAATAGCTCTACTCTGAAAGAATCTGTTCTGGATATCAATAGCCCTTTATTGTCCTCTCCCCAGTACCTCTGACTACCTTCTAAATTAATATCTCTGTTCTTTATTAGCATGTAAAGACTCCTTCATGTTGGGTGGATACTGCAGATTACAGCAGTGACAACACAAACATTGCCCACCCTCCTGGAGGCATTCTTTGTCACCTTTTCTTATTTTGAGAATTACTGTTACACTAAAATTAATGACATGAATTCTTTGCTTGTCTTTGCTTATACAAAATAGGAAGTATGAAACAAAAGAACAGTCCATAGCTGTGTTTTGTAACCTCTTTATTGTGCCTATAGGCCACTCTGGGTATCAGGATCATTATCCATATGGCAGGCAAGGTTACTATGAAGAAGCACCCAGGAACTATGATATGTACACAGCAGGACTGAGTGAAGAGGAACAGCTGGAGAGAGCTCTAAGAGCCAGCCTCTGGGACCGAGGTAGGAGTCTTGCACCCTTCAGTTATTTAAAGCATACCTCATGTGGTGAGATGGTCTGAAAAAGGGCTGTTTGTAGCAAATTAAACTTTAAATAGTTTATAAAAAGGATATGTAGATGACAAACGTGTGCAGATTGTGATTACAAAGAGTGGGGTGTGATGCCATATTCCCAGCAACCTAAGCTGATGAGGTGCCAGACTGTGTACATATTTTTAAAGTGGCTCTTTTTATAGGTCTGCTGCACTCAGTGCTATGGCATTAAAGTCATAAAACTTAAAAAAAAAACTTAGATACATGAAAAAAGGGATTTACTTTGGAATTCATATCTACAAAGCAGGCTTTATGTCTCTATATATCAAAATGTAAACCATAAACTTCCCACAAATCTCTCTCAAAATCACATGGACTAAGAACCAATCTCTCTGGGGGAAGAGCCCAGGAATATGTATTTTTAACAGGCTTTCCAGAAGACTCTTTAGCAAACTGATATATGAGAACCACTGTATTTGTTCTGCCATCTTTGTTCTGGGTTTGGCTCAAGAGTTTGGGTATTACTGTTTTATTGTTAACAGTGACTAAAAATTGTCTATTCATTCAGTGTTTCATGTACTATGTTAGGTACAATAGGGAACAGAGAGAGAAAAAGATAGAACCTGCCCTCAAAAAGTTCACCATCTCTCATTGGGCATATGCCTGCTGGTTGTTAAAACATACAAGAAAACCATAAATACAAGTATCAGATACCCAAGAGAGGCTCAGGCCAAATGCTAGAGGCAGGGGCGGGGTGCACTTTTTTCTTAACTAGAGCTGTCAGGTTTTCACACAGGAGGTGATATTTGAGTTGAGCCTTCAAGAATGTGTAGTGTTTGCAGAGATGTAGAAGTGCATCAGCACAGACACAGTAGTAAGGGGTGTGCATGTTCAGCCAGCCCTCACTTTGTTTCTTAACTAGAGCTGTCAGGTTTTCACACAGGAGGTGATATTTGAGTTGAGCCTTCAAGAATGTGTAGTGTTTGCAGAGATGTGGAAGTGCATCAGCACAGACACAGTAGTAAGGGGTGTGCATGTTCAGCCAGCCCTCACTTTGTCGAGCAGAGCATTAAGAGAAGAAGGGGGAGAAGAGTGGGAAGCTAGGCTGGGGCCTGATCAGAGATCCTAGAATTAAATAGGCCAAGTGGAAAATGGATTCAGTATATGGTGTAAGTGCCAATAGAGTTCTGCATGGGATAGTGATGTGATCAGAGGTGTTTTATGATTCTGGCTGCAGTCATTCTGCAAACAAGGAGTGAGCACTTGTGGGGTACCAAGCCTAATGCTAGATGATGAGAATGCATAAATTATGAGAACACAGTGTCTGACTTTAAGTAATACAGTCTTAGCAGCAGCAGTGTGCATGGAGGTGGGGGATGACAACAAGTGGGGAGACAAGCTGGAAGACTGTATTACAATAGTCCAAACAAGAAATGAAAATCTAAATTATGAAAGTGCAGGGGAAGTGGAGAGTAAGAGATGTCAGTATTTCTCATGTGAAGAGTATTAGTAATCTGTTGCTGTGTAACAAATCACTCTAAAACTTGTGGCTTAACACACTAAACATTTATTCTTGCTTATGCATTCCTGGGTCAGCTGGGCCAGGCTTACTTGATCTTGGCTGGTGAGCTCAGGTGTCTACCATGGTCAGCTGGGGGCTGGCTGCTCTAGAATGGCCTCATTTACATGCCCGTCTGACTGTTGTCTCGTGGTGGTGAGTGGCCCACGCCTCAGTCCTCATCCAGCAAGCTATCCCAGACTCATTCACAAGAGCCAGGCTTACTTGATCTTGGCTGGTGAGCTCAGGTGTCTACCATGGTCAGCTGGGGGCTGGCTGATCTAGAATGGCCTCATTTACATGCCCGTCTGACTGTTGTCTCATGGTGGTGAGTGGCCCACGCCTCAGTCCTCATCCAGCAAGCTATCCCAGACTCATTCACAAGGCCACAGCATTACAGCTCCAGAGTGTGGAAATAAGCAAGGCTTATGGTGGCACAGTGTCAGTTCCACTGCATTAGGTTACTAGACCAGCTCAGGTTCATGGGATAGGAAATAGATTCCATCTTTTGTTAGTGGTACAGCAAAGTCACATTCCAAAGGTTGTGGATAGAGTGAGAGGTGGAGAATTGGGGCCATTTTCTTAAAATACTACATCACATGCAGTCAATGGACTGCCAGCATCACAATCACTAGAAGCACACCTTAGCTATGGAATCCCAAAATTGGGGAAGAGCCCAGAACCTACATTTTAACAAACTCTTATGGTTATTCCTATGCACACAGGGTTTATTCACTACTGGGCTAGACATGAAATATTATGGGACAAGTAGGGCAGGCAAAGCTTCTAAGCATGGACTTTGTACAGCTCATCTTCATCTCTTTCTAGACTGATTTCAAATAAAGTCTGAAGAACCAAGGAATACAGCATTATAGAAAAGATTCAGACCTATATTTTGGGGGAAAACATCCAATTATTACCTTCTGTTAAGAAAATGTATAGTCTAAAGTAGCAGGGCTTCACAAATGTTGAAAAGGTGATCAAAAGTCAGAAGTAAAATCAGGTAACGTGAGTCGGGGTATCTGAATGTGGGATGTAGAAAATGTCTCATGTTAAGTGTAGTCAGAGAAAGGAAATGCAAGAAGACAAGCCTGCTTTTGTGGTTACAGGTAAATAGTTAATTATTGATTTTTGAATACAGGCTTTCTAAACAAAAAAAATGAAAAATTTATAGAAGATAAGAGCAATAGATTTTCTAATAAAAAAACTGACAAAGAATTAATATTAAATGTAAAGAACCCATTTACATAAATATGTAAAGAAGCCATACAATGCAATAATTAACACTAATCCCTACTAGGAAAATGGAATAAAATTTGAAGATATAATTTTTTTAAAAAGACTTACAAATGAGCAGTATGCATCTGAAAATAATTTGCTATATATTATCAGAGAGTTGCTTAGTTTTTTTCATCTTAACACATTTAATGTTGGTAGTGATACAGGTATATTCTACATGCTGCTGATGAGAATTCAAATTGGTATGACCTTCCTGGAAAACACACTGGAAATGTATAGTCAAGAGGCTTACCTTCAGTGGTTCCTTGACTAGCAATTTAGTCTGAGGAAATAGTAGAGGTATGGTCAAAAAATTTGTTTACATGTTATTTAGATATAATGATGTAAATATAAGTAGATTGAAATTTGTATAACAGTGTGAGCAATGGTTAAATCAGTTATGGTTTAGTTGTAAAATGGGAATATTAGGCATGTATTAAAAATAATGTTTTTGAAAAATTTAGTGATGTGAAAATATGACTACAACATTATTATTGAATGAAAAAAGGTTAGGCGCAAAATAGTATGTACTGTATGATCAAAATTTTATAAAATAACCCAACTCAAGCCAAATATTTTCCCACAGAAAAAAGAATAAAAAATAATAAAGAGCTTAGACAGTGTCTCCTTGGTATCTAATACTTAATAAGAAAGAGTGTTTTAAGGAAAATAAAATTGAAATTAATATAAATAAAAAGCTACTTCATTTGCTATTGTCTGTTACTGTATAATGCACTCAAGAAGTATCTTTAGATCAGCTTTCTTGAAACTAGTTCCATATGCTGTTTAAAACATTCATTGAAAATAAAATCCTGTGATCAAACAGGTTTGGAAAACATTTTTTAATAAATTGGTTTCTTAAATGCAGAGATAATTAGAATCGTCAGTAAACCAGTATCATGTTGGATCTTCAAGGAAGCATAGTTTGCCATATTTCCCAAATTTATTTGCGTAGAACGTGTGTGTGTGTGTGTGTGTGTGTGTGTGTGTGTGTGTGTGTGTGTGTGTGTGTG